>NC_142114.1:29437500-29632500 GCF_056152115.1 Neolamprologus brichardi | reverse complement strand
TTTTCTTTTGGTAGAACAAATTTAGTCATGAAAAAAATGTACCTTCACGCCTCATTAATGTTACAGGTCAGTTTTTGATCCCACATAACTGCACAAGTACAGAAGACAGCCGCAGGAAATCTTCAAGGATGAAAAACATCCGTTTAAATGACACGTTTAAAGAAACAAATTGCAAAAAGAGCAAAAGTTGTTTAATCAAGGTGATATGAGTATGAACGTCGCTGCTCCATTACACAGCCATAAGCTACTTTCATGAGTTTTAAAATTGGAAGATTATATGCAGTGTTGGGGAGTAACGGAATACATGTACCGCCGTTACGTATTTAAAATACAAAATATGAGTAACTGTATTCCGTTACAGTTACCGTTTAAAAAGGTGGTATTTAGAATACAGTTACTTTGTTGAAATAAATGGATTACACGGCGGTACTTCCCTGTTTCATATTGTGGCGGGTCAGGACTGTTTGGGTTTTGTTTGACAGCTACGTTCTGTTGTTCCAGGCGGCAGCGTTACGGTTGCCATGGTTACAGGGTGACGCTCTCTCTCTGCGTGTTTCCTGGGTGAGAGAGGCCTTTTTGTTGTTGTTGTGCTAAGCTAACAGGCAGAATGCTACAGGTATAGCTCTAAAGAATGTAGCATCATAGGCAGTGTAGTCCGTGCTGCAGGGAGAATGGACTGCCATACACGTTGTGTGTCTGTGAGCGAGGGAGGGAGAAAAAGGAAAAGTACGAGCTGTCATCGAGCAAAAACGGGAGCTGGAAGCATGTAAATATAATAATAACCACTGCAGCCAAGAAGAGTGCCTGACGAGCCCAGTTGTAAGTAAGCTATTAAGACTCGACTGTACACCGTGTTCGTGTTTTCCTCCAAAAACAATAAGTTCTGTTGGAGCAGCCTTTCAACGCCTCTCTCTGTCTCTGCTAGCAAAGTTGACCCAGACAACAAAGTAAAGCTAGTTTTCAGCTACGAGCCGACACAGAACCCACCGTATTAGCCAGAGGTCCCTTTACTACGGTTCGGAGCCGCGGACCTTCAGTAACAGTAATAAATCACAGCAATAGTACATTCATGTAGTTGTAAACAGCATGATAATATATTAAGTAATCCAAAGTGTTCAGAATACGTTACTCTCATTGAGTAACGTAACGGAATACATTACAGAATACATTTTGGGGCATGTAATCTGTATCCTGTAATGGAATACATTTTAAAAGTAACCTTCCCAACACTGATCGTATATGATGAAATGATCTGGGTACAGTTAGAATCATTGCTGTCATACATATGCTGGAACATGCTTTGATCAGCCACCTATACTTTTACCCAAAATTCACTTTTTAAACTTTCAATACTCAGAAAACAGATCAACATCTGCAATGTTAAATTGGAGCATTTTTGTTATTAAAGCTATAATACATCCCCTATAGCTCTCCCTCTATGTATATTGATTCTCAAAGTTGCTTATTGAAAAAAATCACACTGAACAAAATTCAGGTTGGCTGTAAAATAGATTTGGTTGCTTGGAGCTGAAATGGATTTTTCCACCTTGAAAATGTCACGTGTGCTCAAAAACGCTTGAGAAAAAAATAATGCCAATGATCAAACGGAAAACTTCATCCCACCTGTCTGCACTTTGAGGAAAAATATTTATGGCCTATTTGTAAAATTTTGCATGACTTCATTAAATATACTAAAGTTACTGTTTAAAAAAAATCATGTGATGGTGAGGGGTCAGGTGTTTAAGTCGCTGATTAAACGATTATCAAATCATGCTGGGATAATGTGAGTTATCAGGCTTCAACAAGCTTAGACTGAACATTAAGCTTCTCATATATATTGAAATATTTTCTAGTAAATTCAAAACTAATGCAAAAAGAAGCATTTTCACTCCCAGCCTGAGATTTTTGGATGTCACTGCAGCTGCTGCGAGTTTAGGGTTGCCCCAAAAAGTTGAGCCGCACATTTAAAAAAAAATAATTTACCTCAAGTGTCACGCTCCTCACCTCATGCAAATGTGAGTTTGAGACCTGCGCATGGCAGTAATGGATTTCCAAAGCACACGAGTAGCAATATTTTGGCAGAGGAAACCTTCTGACAGTGAAGCAGAAGATATTCTAGATGGTTTTTTTACTGGTATATTTATAGAAAATACACAGAAGTTATGTCCCAGTGGAATCGTTTTATAGTTAAGCAGTGGATTTATTATTCTTAACAGAATCCACTCCGCCCCGATACTCAGGCAAGATAGATTTCTCTAATAAGTGAGATGCTGCAGAGTGGAGAGAGCTGCTGCAGGACAAATTATGTAATGATGACACTGTATCTAAGTTAGTCCTTTTTAGTGCCTGATGAACTACATTTTTCTAGCATACTGGCCAACATTCATGCTTCCATAAATCACGCTCTTTCAAATAATCCTGGCCGGCACTTCCGCCACAAAAGGCAAAAGTTGCACACTGAAAAAACCGTACCGTATATCTGAAACGTAGATCTTGGGAATCCTATTTTCCCCGATTTTTCAGCACATCGATTTGGATTTCCGCCAGCGTAACACGTGCTCCGCAGGTGGAGGCGAATGTAATCTGTCTATTGTTAAAAAGGAAACAGTATTTTTCCACTAACACGTCTACCAGGAGGAAAACAGGCCATTATTCTGAAGGATACCCATTGTGCAAACTGCAGACACACACATTTACAGTACAAGGCGCCTCATTAAAGCAGCTCAGCAACATGTTACAGCACTCATTTCTCCAATGCAGCTTTTTCAGGCTGTGCCTCAGCTAATGTCTTCTCCCAATGTGGCATTTGCCACCATGGGGGTTGTTAACAGTGCACCGTCCGATGTTGTCGCATCTTGCCTGTGTTGGCTGCAGGCTTACGGAGGGAAACAGCATATAAAGTTCACAGCTGAATAATTGATGGTGTGTTGGATGGGTCACGGGTGGCAGCGAGGAAGAGGAGGTGGAAGTGGAAGGCAAATGCCAGTAGATGATCACTGCACTCATGTCAGCCTGTGAGGGCTTGTTAGCAGCTGGATCTGAATAGCTCTCTGCTACACGGAGATATCCAGATAATGAGATTTGGGTAATGAACCAGGGTTATATAATAGTTATATTCCATCGCCCAACTACAGAGAGATTTTAATTTGGCCCGGAGAAATAATGGTCTTCTTCTCAATCATTGCAATGAGTAATTTTCAAAAGCTAACGCTAACATTACATTGCAATTAGAGCACTTACACAAGAAAGGCAAAAACCAGACCATAAAATGGAATAAGAGTGAAGTCAGTAATCCAATAACGCTTGAAAATGGCTAAAAGTGTCGCCACCGCCGCGACGATTTTCTGAGATTTCAGTTTAGATAATAAGCTGTTAAGTTTCCGCTCTATCATTCCTCAAATGATTCAAAGACATCGAATGATCTCCCAAAACATCAAACATTCATCTGAAAGAGAGACGGGAATAAAAGCCAGCTGAGGCCCGATTCTACGTGTGTGTTTATCATCCAAAAGGTGCGAGTGTGCGTGTCTCTGTGTGTCAGAGATACCGACAGACTGTGCTGAATGTGAACAGAGGGTTCAAACAGCAGGTGTGCAGAGCGTCCAGCCTCCCTCTCATCAACACCAGCTACATCGCCGTCACCACGCTTCTCAGATCGAGATGAAGGCAAATAAGATCAGGCGTGATTGATGCCGCTCGCCACGTTTAGCGCTGATTTCTTAAAGCGGCTTCGGTAGCATTTTTAGACTTGATTGTGGAAGAGAAGGCAGAGCTGGCAGAGGTGGTTACAGATCAGAGTTACACGTTACTCGTGTGCTCGTCTGGCAAGCATGGAGTGATCGATTTGCAGGTCAAACAGCATCGAGGCATAGGTTTTCTTAGGGTGAAATTATAACATTTTTCAGCTAATTCAACAGCTTTCAAAAGACTGTAATTCAGAGGAAAGGCCTGAAGAATGTCCTGCTTATACCTCGCATAATGATTTTTTCAGTCTCTCTATAGAATCTACTGATTATATTTTTCTCTTAATCTTCTGGTCTGTAAAATGTCAGAAGAGGTGAGCAGCTTTCCTAAAGCCATGACATGTCTGGTTTTGTCAGACAATCAGCCTGAATGCACAAAAATATGCTTATTAAAGATAACAAAAAGAAGCAAGCCTTCACCTGAAACGGGCGTTTTACCTTGTTTTGGTATTTTATATAGAAGAGCAGCTACAAAAATGAAAGAATATGATCTTCATGAAGAGGTTTGTTGCATTAAACTGAATTATCCCAGATATGTGATTTAAAACTCCGATATTCTGATATATCAGTCCATTTATTTTCTTTCTAATACACAAATCACAAAGAATTTCCAACATTTGTTATGTGTAGTTTTGCATTTACTTGCGTAGCGGCTGCCGGACGCTGCTCAGATCGGTTGTTGCCTTTGTGGCATTGCAAACACGCGGCTGCCACAAGGAGCTCCCTCCTGGGTTCCCTCTGAGCAAACAATGCAATGTCAATACTCAAAAGGTGTTTCTCTCATCTCTTCTTTCCTTTTCAGTTTTTGTTTATCGGCTGTTATAAATACAGATACTCATAGATTGGCGCATAGCTAATATTGGCCAATAATATCAGCCTGCTGATAAATTTTGCTGTGTCCCAAAAAGTCGGCTGCATCCTCCGGAGGCCGCATTTGAAGGCCGATTACGTCACACCCAGGCGACGAAGGCTGTCCCAATTCGTCGACTCTTTCAAATGCGGCCGACAAATGCGTCCTTCATTTCCCCGAATTTGAAGGATGGGTCGGGTGTGTCCTTCGTGGCCCACCATATCCCAGAATTCATAGCGCGGCCCTGCCACGATTAGTCGACTAGTCACGATTACGTCGACTATCAAAATCGTCGACGACTGATTTAATAGTCGACGCGTCGTTTGAAGCTTTGTAAGATCCCAAAAGACGCAGGAATAAGTAGTAGGATTTAAGAGTGTAATAACGGACTGAAACAGAAGATGGCAGCACTGCATGTACAAGGATGCCAGCTGCCGTTAAACCCCGAAGAAGAAGTAGCTGTGTCCCAGAATTCATAGCGTGGCCCAGCGCAGTTGTCAACAATGGCGGCCGCTACTAAGTTTTAAAATTACTCTTATTAATCTTTCTGGGCCACAAAATAAACTTTTAACATATTTTAAGGCGAGAAAGTAGCTGTGTAAATTACAAATATCTGCTTGGTTTATCAAGCCATTGCATATTTGCAAAAGTGTGCCGACGTTTTCGGAGACGTCTGTTACCCACCAGCTCGATAGCAAGCCGGGGGGTTCAATGGTCACTCCAGCCGGCGAGAGCAGCGGATTCCCGGCTTCAGCGTTTTCAGACCCCCGCTCTTTCGCTACTCAGGTTAAACATGATATAAGTCACTTGGATAACTTAAAAATGTAATTGTTGTCTTTTTTCGGTGTTTTATTTGTTCTGGAGTAAATCGGTTTGGCTGAGATCAAAGTTATTAGATTATTAGATTAAATAAAACTTTATTAATCCATCGGGTAGGTTCCTCCGGGATTTTCACACAGCTGAATAAACGTTAAACGGTCGAGAATTTACGCCAGTGTCCTGTTATATTTTAAATAGCAAGGAGCAGACGGCCGAGTTTATTAAACTCCAGCGAGACAGCGGTGACGCAAATCTGAAGGCTAGACCGTCCCATTTCACAGCCTCGCCTTCTCGGTCTTTGAAGGACCCGGCCCACGTAGACCGTGAAGGCCGGGTCCTCCGAAGGATGCCGCCGACGTTTTGGGACACAGCTACAGTTTGGGCTCTACTTTTCTGTAATGGAGATTTACTTGCAGTCCTCCAAAATGCCAACAGCATACAACTCAGTGTCGCTTAAATTACATTTTACTGTTAAAAAAATAACACTGGTGCTACTGTCCATTGCTACCTCGAATTCTGACCTCAAAACAACGCCTCCAGCATTGCCCTCCATCACGGCTCCTTCTCAGTGCAGAAACCATCCACCTTCTCTGACCCTCTCAAATACAGCGACAACCAAAATTGTCAGAATCAGATCAAGTTCCTTCCGGTCTCTTGTGTCTTTCTTAGTTCCAGCACTTCCCTTCTTGCTCTTGATTTCTTTGGGCCAGTGCCACAGTCGAGGCTGATGTTCAGAAACACCTGCTGCTTGAACTCGGGGAAAAGCTCATGTTTCACTCTAATCTAAGCTGCTGTTAGCTGTTGATTTCTGAGGCTGGTAACTCTAATGAAGTTCTGCTGTGCAGCAGAGGGAACTCTGTGGCTTCGTTTCCTGAGCTAGTTTCATCACAGTGTTTGATGATTTTTGTGACTGAACTTGAAAAAACCTTCAGTCCTTAATGTTTTCCAAATAATTGACCTTCATTTCTTAAAATAGGCTAATGATGGACTGCTGCATCTCATTAAGGGACCAGGACTGTTTTTCCCATGCAAACACTACAGCAGCACAATATTCAATCATTCAGGAGGAAAAAGTTCCACCTGTTCACCTTTGAAAAGGTTCAGCTGTGAAGTGGTACACATTGCAAATGACAAACTCGTGAAGCTGGTTAAGATACTGACAAATGGGTGCAAAGTGGTCATTAAGACAAATGGTGGCTGCTTATCTTGGTGCTGCCTCTGAGACACTGTTGTTAATCACATAAAGCCAGACCCCCCCCCGGACCCTGTTAAGGATAAGTGGAAGAGAATGGATAGATGTGTGGACATAAACCCAAACGTGTTGTTTAATTGAAGAAATGCTCAGTTTTGCCCGACAGCGCAGCTATTCCCAAACTTAAGACTACCATGACCCATTTTGAAATCTGAAAATCTTCCACCCAAGCTTTTAATCACAACTCTGATCATGACAAATCTAAGATGAAGTGTTTTCTCTGTTGTCTTTTCATTGTGATCTCCCTTGAAAATCCTTGAAATTGTCCTGGAATTACCACCGATGAGGATATTCTTAAGTCTAAACTCTGCAAACCATCTCGTCTCTCTGGCAACGACACCGTATCCCCACACGTCGTCACAGGCTGGACGACTGCACAGTCACACATATAAACAGACTGAAATTCATTCGCTTGTTCAGGCTGAGTCTCTGAAACAGCTCCACCTCTGCTGCCTGATGCTGTAACTGCAGCTCCATTCAATCCTTTAACTCGATTATGAGACATCCTGTTTTAAATGTAACTGTTTAGCTGGCAGATATCTTGTTATTGCTGTAAATGATTTCTGATGGCTCACCTACATTTCATTCAACATCTACAGCTGTGGCTCAGACTTTGGAAATGACCAGTGTCAGGAAAAGAACAATAGAGAGAGAGAGCATAGCCTCTAATGAGTTTTAACAAACTTGCGATGTGTTGTGTAGATGTCCTTGTCGTCCCTTTGAACTCAACTACAAATCAGTCAGTTAACCCTGCAGTCACGTTGCATTTGGTTATGCTTTAGAAAGCTGCAACACTACCAGCTGCTGACGCTGTGGAAACAGCTCTATGGTCAGTCCAGAGACTTTATAGAACAACAGTATATATTAGTAGTCTAACTATGATGTCATACCAAAGTCATACTATTGTGTTGTCATATTATCCTATAAGACAGGGGTGTCAAACTCAAATACACAGTGGGCCAAAATTCAAAACTGGAACAAAGTTGCAGGCTAACGTTAATATTTATTGAAACATATTTATTCCTCCAGATATAAGAATGAATCTTTTCTTATGGACTCAAACACATTTTGCTGAAAAACTGAATATGGAACAAGCAAAGCTTAATACTAAACAATATATATATTAGCTGTATAATACCAGTAGGCCAGCTCTAATAATAATTTGATATGGCTTCGCGGGCCAAATGTAATTAGACTGCGGGCCAAATTTGGCCCACGGGCCAGAGTTTGACACCTATGCTATAAGATGTAATGCTTTTAGAATGTGTAAATAATATATTCCCAGTGCTTTGTATCCTGCTGCAGTGAGGCTTTGGTCTTATGTTGTTGTTAGTGTTGTGCACTCTGAAGGGTCCGAGTACGGGATCCATGGTGGACGTTATTGTGACATTACCCAACCAAACTTTGATTGTAGGGACCGCACTATTTACCCATACATAATTTACTGTTAACATTCTTTTTAAAATATATTTTAAAAATCGTTTTTGAAGTAAAAACTGAAAATGATCGCGCTTATGACTAGAAGTTTTCTTTTTTTAATATTGTGCGCGGGTAAACTGGAAAACTTTGGACTGATAAGATGGTGTCACCTTGGCATTCTCGGAACTGTGCTGGGAATCTTTTATTGACATTTTTATAGACTAATAAAAAAAAAAAATCAATTAATTGGGAAAAAAAAATAACAGGCAGATTATTGGATAAGACGTCGCTCAGTGCATCATTAAATCTAGACGTGGCAACACCGGGACGTTAATTATATGTAACCTTGACATTTATGACTCTAGGAGAGCTCAGCTCAGTTGAGAAAAGCGGCTGAAATATAATTGAATGCCACAGTGAGTGGGATCAAACTGTGCGGACACGTGACCACGTTCAGCAGAGGCACTCACTGAAAACTAACCCAACAAGTTTGTTCTGTTTTTATTGTGTGAAAAACTGAAGCGGCTCGCGCTGACACGAGTTAGCTCGTTATATTGATCATATATTGGCTGCCCGGGCCTCCTGTAGGCTACCTGTTAAATACCAAAGCTTGTTTTTGGCCATTTGTGCCGATGCGTTGATCAGATATTGATTATGGGCGCACATATGCAAGAAATGCAAAGGCAAAGAATGCGCGTGTGTGCAGCGGAAGCAGTGCTGAAGTTAAAGTCACCGCGCAAATGTCAAAATCTTTGAGGAGGTTTATCCTCTCTCTCTCTCTCTCTCTCTCTCTCTCTCTCTCACTCGCTCTCAGAGCTCGTGCAGGCTCGCTCTCTCTCCCCTCCTCGCTCTCTCCCTCACACTCAGCCAGCCGGTGCTGCAGTGGCTCAGTCGCAGAGCGCTAGCGCGGCTGCTTTTCCGCGGTAACTCGTTTCATCCGTCGGGACACGACTGCGTCCACGGATCGTAGATGCAGCCCTCCGTTTGCGCCGCTTCGTCTCCAAACACGCACCCGTTCGACCCGCTTGACGTCTTCCGCGCGGACTCCGGCGTCTCGTTCGTGCGTCCCGATTGCGTAAAAGTCGTAAGTAGCTAAGAGACGCGCCGTCCAATAATCTTGATCGATCGCAGGCCGGAAGCACGCGTGAGTTTAGTTTGGGAAAATTGTGTCGATGTGCGCAGAGATGGAAAGTTGACCGCGTTCTCACATGATCGCCGCGAGCTCTGCAAAGTAAACGACTCTGTCCCGAAAATATCCAGCATGCAATGCATAATTAATCAAGCATTATGCACAAACACACGCCGATTAATTATTTACTCGATCTGCTAAACACTTGCAGTTTAAAGTAAATAGGTGTCCGCCACAGTATCTGCAAAGCGCAACATAAAGTCCAAACACACTCCAGGGCAGCCGGACACGTGTTGAGTTCAGCGTACGTTTAGCTGTGGGATTGTTCGGAACAGCCCGAGCTTACAGCTGCAGCACCGGGGTCAAGCTGCTCCGGTTCAGCTCACCTTGAACCATGCCGGTAATGTGCACGAGTCCTCCGCGGGCAAACCGCCCAGCCCGCGGCCACGCGGCGCTCCTCCGGGCATCTCTCATAGTCCTTCTCCTCCTCTGGCCACGGCCGTCTGCAGGCAAGAAGAAGCTGTACATCGGAGCGCTGTTCCCCATGAGCGGAGGCTGGCCGGGCGGTCAGGCGTGCATGCCCTCCGCTCAAATGGCCCTGGACCTGGTGAACAACCGGAGCGACATCCTGCCCGACTACGAGTTGGAGCTCATCCACTACGACAGCATGGTGAGTGCATGTGGAGGAGAGTCAGAGGAGGTGCGCACTTAAAGTGATGTGTGTGGTGTCAGCCCCTGAGGGATGTCATGATCTGCCTCTCAGATTATCACGAGGGCTCTTGTCATTTTCTCAGTTCTTGTGAGTGTTTTGTTCAATTCTTTTCTGATTAAAAACAGAGAAAGAAATCCTGGCTTTTATTTCCAGCTTTCCTAAGAGTCATTGCAGATTTATGAAATCATACTGGCTGTGTTTTTTATTTTTTAGGATTGCTGGTTTTCTCCAAAGTTAAAGATCATTAGGAACTGCTTTAATGATAGCTCTTTCTTTGAGTTTTGTAGATTTTGGGGTCATATTTTTTGAACATCATACTCTTTGTGATGAAAGCATCTTTACTGATGTTTGCCAAATACAAAAAAATCAGGTATCAGGTGAAAATGTCACTTTTTCTAAGGAAGCGCTTTGGTTCTTTCATGTTTTTATCTATGGGTCACCCCGCTGACAGCTGACCCCCCAGAGTCTTTGCACTCGGTGCCACATTCATTTTTGCTAAATGAGCAAACACACCTCCTGCTTGTTGCTCATCAATCATTCATCACGGTGGTATTTTAAAATGTCAGCGTTATCGACCAATATAAATCCAATAATCGCCCCTCCAGCTTGTTCAGATACTGCCCTTTTTAACCACCCACGCCACCCGAATCAACCTTAATCACAATCCGGGTTATTTCTGTGAGTGGATTTGGGTCCTCACTGCTGCATATCCTGAAGTTTTTCACTGAAAGGAAGTGTTTTTCTCAACAGCGGGGTGAGTGCAGACACAGATTTGTTTAAAAAAAAGCAATCCTCTGTCTCTTCTCTTGAGGGTTGTTATCAATCATGCTGCAGGACAGATGCCTGGAGAGTTGGCTGGGGCACCAAACAGTTAACTGCACAGGGACTGGTTAGAAATTTGCTACGAGCTTTATTCTGATTGGTGTACAAGGCTCTGCATTGGAATCCTGTTAAACAGAATAGCAGGGAAAGAGAGCGTGTGTGTGTGTGTGTGTGTGTGTGTGTGTGTGTGTGTGTGTGTGTGTGTGTGTGTGTGTGTGCATGTGAGAGAGAAAGAGAGCGAGAGTTGGCATGGCAACACAGTTACTCTTGAAGCACACCACAGAAACAAACAAGGATTCAGCTCTGTGGAAATATGTGTGCAAAATCATACGCTGGATGTATGCAGAGCTGATGGCACAGGGCATTTTGTTAGACACACACCTCGTTCTTTGCACTCGAAACAGATTAAAGACGTGCGTGTGTCCTCCGATTACAAGTGTAGTGAAGCGGGCATCTGCAGACGTAGCAGCCATAAACATAAAAATAAAGCAACGGAGAGATTTCAGAGGGATTGGAAAACATCTCTCCTCGTGCTTCAGGAGTCGCTGGCGCCTCCGGCTCGCGAAATAGATGCAGATCCTTTTTGAAGGGAAAAGCTCAAAGAGGCTGGTGTAACATTGTCTGAATGATACTGGTTAATTCCTTGATTTTAAGTCCTGGCGGGAGGGGAGGGGGATGTAGAGGGAGGAGGAATTTATTGCTCCTACTCTGGGTACAGTGTGGTCAGGATGAGGTTTTTACTTCTTGATTGCAAACGTTTTTCACCTGGCTGGAATGGTAATGAGGATGACAGTCTGAAAACCAATTATAAAGGAGGAGATTAATTATGATATTTGCGTGCAGTTATGAGAACTCATTCCACATTCTTGTTTGGTCTGAGAAGAGATCGCCACATTTGAAGCACAACTTGGCGAGATTAAGACGAGGGTTTAAACGGCTCTTTGTTTGCATCTCGAGATGAAGGCTGCCGAGTGTAATTATGCATCAAAGAATCTTAACTGGAATTTATTATGATGAGAAACTTTTATTGCATCTCTAAATGATTAAATAAAAGAAATGCATCAAGGGAGACCTGTTATGCATATCTTCAGCTCCATATCTTTATTTGTGTGTTCTACCAGGGTAGCTTTGCAATTAAGAAACAAACATTATTAACGATGTGATCCTCGTTCACCTTAGTGCAGCCCCTCTTTCCTTACAGCCACCTCCCCTTTTTCTTCTGATTGGCTGTTCCTGCAAAACAAAAGGTGGGTGAAGCTGTCTGACGTTGTCATATTTTGGATATCTGCTTTCTTTGACATCATAACAAACAAAGAGTAGCAAAGACAATGCGACTCTGAGTAGCAGACCGTATAGGAAACATGGACATAGCCTCCTGGTTCTCAGTTATTGGTTAGCAAAGTTCTTTGTGAAGCCTCGATCTGAGTGTTTTGAGGTTGCTGTCAGAGTTTGGACGCGACGAATGAGCCGCGGATCAGACCGAGAGAAAGAAACTGAGAGACACTGCAGTTTAATAGGCTAGCAACTTGTCCCAGCGTGCGACTGAAATTTACGACGACGAGAGCCGTTTCCCCACAGACCTGTAAAACCAGAATAATAGGTAAACAGAGGAAAAGAGCTTCACTGGCTTCTTTCGGAGCTGGACGCTACGTCCATGTTTGAGATGCAGCCCAGCAAACATGGCTCAAACCCCGATGTCATGGTCTCCTGATCTGGACTGTAAGACAGACGGTGTTGATGCAGTTTCGAGCTAAACTACAGGTTTAGTGTTTGGGCTTTAAAATTTGGTTACTTAGTGGTAAAACAGACATTCATCTGACAGCTTCTCCACATAGAAAACGTAGTATACTGTTGGTATTGGCCTGTTTTTACAATATAAGCTGAAATTTGAAGGAATTTACATTCTTTCTCATTTATATTGTGCTAAACGTAGCACATCACCAACGCTGTAGCTCTGCTCCTTGTGCCCGAGTTATGCACCCTGTGATGGGAGTCCAGTTAGCTCGGTAGAATGAGAAATGACCTTTGTGGAATATACTTTTCTTTCTTGCAGCAAAGTCTAACAAAGACCTCCAGGCCATATTCAATGTGTATGTTTAGCTCATAAGAAAGCTTTTTCAACCACAACTAGACGTCGACAAAAGACCACCAGCCTACAGTTATTCAACATCGCAGTGTGAGCTGGGAGACTAATATGCTCAAGAACTCCCACTGTCTGCACTCCTGGCCTCATAGCGGGCGATTGTAAGGTCGTCCAGCACGAGTCGGGCTGTACGGAGATGTGGAACAAAAATGTAAATTTCACGGGGTAAACTTTTTCCTTCTGATTTCTAATAGTGCAACAACATATATATATAATTCCATATTTATATATTTGCTTTACAGTTAAATGTTTTTCCCGGATACTAAGGATGTCACAGCACAGGTCCACTTAACAGCATCCACCATTTTGATTCAGGCATGAAGCAAAGGACTTCTGGCAGCAGTCACCTTCAGCCGCCAGCACAACCAGCTGCTCCTTACACACACATGGAAACGTCTGTTGCGGTGCTTCTTATGTGTAGTTGTTGTTTAGCATCACACGGCACTGAGAGAGGACGTCCTGTCGTAAAACCTTTACAGACTAACGAGTGTTTATGAGCAGAACGACAACATTTTACTGGTAAATCTGCAACAGTGTGGATTTCCTTCAGTTCAGACGCTTTAGCGACGGTAGATCTGCAGAAACTAAATTCAAATGTGGACATTTTTGTCCAGGAGCAGGTGTAAATGATTATTTTAGCTGTTTGGCTCTATGCACTCCCGTTTATTGAGGGCTATTCTGCAGCCAGACAGTACAATGGGATTAATAGGAAGTGAAATGGTTCTTGTAGATCGGCTCTGGCTGAGCTTTTGGCTCACAGGGATTACTTGCACATTCACTGACCTCATTATTTAAAACTTTGTCCGTCTTTAATGTGAGCATCGAGCGGTGTAACAGTACACCCGCATGTGGCAGAAAATCAGAAAAAGCAGAGTCGTTCCACCTCTGACATTTGACTTAGCAAACAGGTGATGATTTGGGCTGGGAGTACGGAGCGATGTCCTCAGCTTGTTCGACATCATAAAATATTTATGAAGCTCAACACTTAATCCCAGCCTGTCTTTTAAATGGATGAATATACCCCGTGGTAGCAGAACGGCTTGTTTCTCTGGCTATTCTGGCGACAGCATCAGACTATTTACAGCCTTCTGAGATGCGCGCACGCACGCACACACAGGATCGCGCGCTCTCCACACAGGCTGTTGCCATGGATATATCAAAGCCGAGACTGCAAACTTTGATCAATTATTAACAGCGATGAGTGAGACGGTGGAGATGCAGAGAAATGGCGGTGAAACAAGGTGCTTCCCTCACTTCCGTTTTTGATTTTAATTGGCAGCCGTGACACAATTTTCCATCCGCCGTGGCATAACTCGTATCCTTCAGTGGTCCTCGCGCGTGTCCGTTGGCACACGAGCCTGAAGTGCGGTGCCAGACGCAATTATGAGGAACTAAGGAGATGTAGCTCCGCATGCTTTGAGATTCAATATTCAGCCGGTCCCCCAAGCCTGATCGTACCCCCTATTCGCACTTTTTATATTATTCAATCTGGAGTGTAATTAGACGGCATATTATGACGACCGAGTGTATTTTCTCAGTCTTCCGAGCTCAGGGAAACGTCAGTTTCTTTCAAAGCTTCTCGCCAGCTGGGTATGACTGATTGGAGAGTCTACACGGGCATGTTAACATGACACCAATATTGGCTGCAGGAATTTCAGCACCAAGGACAGCAGCTGAAGTGCCTATCTTTTGTGGGGTATGTGAGTGTGTGTGTAGCTTTATGTACACACACAGTAGCATTAATCTGGGTGTGTGACAGAGAATGTGAATGTGACCATGAATGGCATTGGGGGGCCTTCATTGCTGCTGCTCTCATGAGCCAAGGAGGAGCAGAAATGAAAGCAGAAATGGTGACGACCCCAGGGGGCTGTAGCAGACAGACCTCCAAGAATAGCAGAGATTCCTCAGCCTTTATTGCAAACCTGCCAACACCCCTGTTTGCCTCTGTTTCTTTACAAGGAGGCCATGCGCTTGCTGATTATGTTACCGAAGGCTTTGTTTGTAAGGTGAATGACTGAAACGTTCAACAACTGGAACAGATTTGTTTCTTGCAAGTACATCCAACTTCTGCCACTTACCTTTAAAGCCTGTTAATATTACACGTGGAAACAGCACAAAATGAACAGAGACTGTGTATAGAAGATATATGTTGCCACTGTGGAAAGCTTAGTTATCAGGAAATGGTAGCAAACTTGGTTAGCATGTATAGAGACACTACTGGTACATGACACAGAGGCTACGTTCACACTGCAGGCAAAAGCGCATCAAATCCGATTTTTTCGACCCTATGTGACCCATATCTGATCATGCTATGACAGTGTGAACGGCACAAATCCGATATTTTCAAATCCGATCTGGGTCACTTTCGTATGTGGTACTGAATCCAATACATATCCGATGTTTTAGAAAGCTGCTGTTTGATGGTCAAGTCGCATTAAATCCGTCTTTTACGTCACCGACACAAGACAGACGCCAATTATCAGCGCCCAATAAGACATCGCGAACGCTTCCTGGCCATCCGGTGAAACTGCTGGGAAGACAACGTTGGAGAAACGTTAACATTTTATTTGTACTGTATAATCTGCAGATTCTGACAGAAATCTGCAACTATCCTTTGAAGCAGCGCTCCTCTAAAACAGCAATAAGGATCATTATTAGGTTATTTACATTATTATGTAAATAACAAAATAACTTAAAGCAAAAATTGGGAAACGTAAAGTCTGAAGTCTTTATATTAAGGGCCATCAGTCAAACGATACTGTTGCTCTGGGTCTAAACAGAGCGCGTTGTGTGTGACGTCTTCTTTTGCGCATGCGGCCGCTTTGAGCGTTCACACTAGAGCGCGTTTGCTGTCGCATTTTATTTGTAGTGTGAACGAGCAGACAAAAAAATCGGATTTGATCAAAAAATCGGAATTGAGCATCAAGACCTGCAGTGTGAACGTAGCCAAAGAGAAGTATCTGACAGTTAAGGCTGAATAACATGCAAAAAAAGAGAGAAAAAAAAGAAAGCACACAGCTAGTCGCTACAGCTACCTGCGTCACCACGCACCTGTCGTCAAAGCCGTCATGCCTTAAGTAAACATTTAAACAACAAAGAAATCCCCCCCATGTTAATCTAATTAAGGGAGAAATTAGCTATAGTGTCCAATGTTTTTCTATATTTCTCTTGTAAAGTTTGACACCAAGTGGCCTTTGGAGGAACTGCAGTTCCTCTAACAAATTGATTTTGTTGTATTAGAATCAGGTGGAGTTGCCTCGTGCAGAAACTCCACTGGTTGAATTTTGATGGTTCAGTTGTTAATTTTTGATTTATAAGTGACCACCTAATGAATCTGCAACGCTATAACAGCAGTTTCTCTCGTAGATCTATCTATCTCCCCTCACTCGTGATTAAAAACATCTCCAAGATTGGTCAACATGCTCAATTGTTGGCTTCAGCCATCTTTTATATACAGTGTGTGGTTTTAAAAAGAAAAAGCTTCTATATGATGGGTTTGGCACTGGTTTACCATGAATTGATGTTTGAACTTTTCCATATCATTTTCATCTCTGCACAGTGTTCCCATTATACTGTCAGAGGTTTCCTTTCTTGCTTTCATAGAAAAATGGCGTGATTGAAAAGTACAACTATGTAGTCTGGTGCTATTTCACAACTGTGTTCAAAAATACACCCTTTCATTATACACCTTTTACTGCCTGCTAACCGTTTCCTGCTATGTTATTCAAAGTGAAAAGAACATGGAATAAGTAACTGTTCAAAGCAAAATAACTGAATCACCTTCTTAGAAAACTTCAGTCTGAGCTGGTTTTTGTGTGTGTGCCTCCATCTGCTTTTATTATAATGATTAAGGGGTTTAATAGCAAAATTAACTCGAGCAGCCTGGGATCTTACAAACACTCTGTAACGAAGTCATAGATTTAAAGGGCTTCTGTTTAGTATGGGTTGCTCAAGGGATTTTAAAATGTTTTTTTAATTTGTTTTCTATTATTTTTAATTGTCTTTCACAACATCAGTATTACAGTTTCTTTTATTTCAAATCAAACATGCTAAATTGTATATATGCAGAAAATAATTGCAGGTTTCCTGTTGTTATTACCACTGTCATCAACGCCACAGTCACACTAAAAGAAACAGTGGCTGGAGACTGCGGCGCGATCACAGTTACTGCAACTACGTACTTGCAATTTGGTTGCCTTTGAAATGGTTACTTTGAAAAGGGGGACCAGGTCTGTAAGCACTCGTGGTCAACTGCTGTCTTCAGAGCGACTGCGGTGCATCAAAACGGCGATAAAACAGCATTCGGATGGAGTCAGTCTGCTACCAGGCTGATCAGGATGTGATAGAGCCTGCGGTCAAGCTGGCAGTTACGAGCAGCCTGTTTGTAATAATACGGAGATTAAATGAAAAATCAGCAAATAGGTTGTGATGTGTTGGCATCACATTAAACAGAAGTTCACATTAACTACTTATAACTACAAGTTGTTGCTGTAGGACAGCGGTTTAGCTATGAAATGACACAGCTGCTTAGCAAAACACATTTTCTATTACCAGAATACAAACTGCTGGCAACCAGTTGAGTATTGCAAAGAAATGTGCACTCATCACTACTCCTCAGTGCAGACCGACTCCGACTGATTGCAACGCGTTGGCAATCTGTCTGCATTTCTAAATGATATAAATAGACAGCAGGTATTTCCAAAGTTTTGCAGATCTGTGATTGCAGTCACTGTGACACGTGGCTCGAACACTGGGCAACAATTTAGCTGTTGCCAGATGATTGCCAAATTAATGCAATAACTAGTCAGTTACCATTTTGTTTCTTGTTTTCTAGTTGTGAGGAGGTTGCGTTCCTGTTTTTCCTCCAGTGTAACCAAATCATTATATCCTGGCTAGCTAGCCTAGTGTGCTTTGTGAACATTTCTAAGCTCCAAAGCCTGACAGCATGCCAAACTTACAGATGCACTATTTGGATCTGCTGTCAGTGACACCAGGCTGATCCATGTAGTTCACTTACATGTTGTTCTGTATTTTTTTTTACTCAACCACAAACTGTGTTTAAGTGAGCTGACATGACGGGAAAGCAAAGCTTTCCCTCGCTCACTCGCTCTCACTCCCACAGTGTAACTCTGGACGTTTTTATGTCTCATCAGTATATTAATATTATTTCACTTGCTCTATGCAAAGAGGTGCACACGCAGCGAGACTGAGAGCAGAGGAAGAAGAAACTGGTGTGTGAGTAAAACTCAGTAAAGTGCAGCAAAGACTTGTCATTAGGTCATTAATGTTTTTTTGTAAATGTTTATTTTTATGTGTCTTGGGTCTGTTGTTTTTTTTTTTGGGGGGGGGGTTAAGTCTTTGATTTTTTGTCCAATTTATTTTATAAAGTTAATAAAAGTATTCCTCAGAATACTAGTAGCCTCAGTGAAGCTATATGCAGTCTACTTCCTGTAGCCTCAGTGAAGCTATATGCAGTCTACTTCCTGTAGCCTCAGTGAAGCTATTTGCTGTCTACTTCCTGTAGCCACAGTGAAGCTATATGCAGTCTACTTTCTGTAGCCTCAGTGAAGCTATATGCAGTCTACTTTCTGTAGCCTCAGTGAAGCTATATGCAGTCTACTTCCTGTAGCCTCAGTGAAGCTATATGCAGTCTACTTCCTGTAGCCTCAGTGAAGCTATATGCAGTCTACTTCCTGTAGCCTCAGTGAAGCTATATGCAGTCTACTTCCTGTAGCCTCAGTGAAGCTATATGCAGTCTACTTCCTGTAGCCTCAGTGAAGCTATATGCAGTCTACTTCCTGTAGCCACAGTGAAGCTATATGCAGTCTACTTCCTGTAGCCACACTGAAGCTACTCATGCACTGTGCAAGAATGGGAGCATCTGATCTGAGAGGCCTGTCTTTATCATTCTTTGATGTCATACTGGTTCTGATGGTGCATGACCTTTACTCATGCAAAGCCATGTTATGTTTAAAAAATACAGATTCTTTTCTTCGGCTCTAACCTAAAGGAAATCTGTTTTTGTTTGCCAGCGACTGGGTTTTTGCGCTGGTTTGTCATGGATTGAAACAGCTCGAGTCTTTTCTCGTCTCGCTGCCCAGTGTTTCAATTTTGCTTCTGTTCAAGCAAAGATTTAATTTCCTGCGCGCACAGAAACAGTGAATGATTGAAAGCTTCAACTATATGTCTGATGGCATTTTGCAATTGTGTTCCAGACTAGACCCCTTCATTTTATACCAGTGCGGCCTGTTAGCCACATCATATTAAGATGAAGGTGGAAAGTGCGAGGAATATCTAACTGCTGCTGAGTAAAACTGAATTTGTTTTTTGATAAACACCAGTGTCAGGTTTAATGATGGCGCCGTTTCACAGAAAATGAAAGCCTATTTTATTGTAAATTTACTCGTTATCTGTAATAATTAGACTTTCTATCTGAGAAGTAGTTTTTGACTAATGTGTGCCGAATGTTTGTTCATTTTCTTTACACACATTCAGCTGCAATCATTAGAAGTATTTTAAAGTAAAGCTCTGCATGCAAGCCTGTTAGTGTAACGACATATATACAGTATATAGAGAGAGTTTGCAAAACCCTGACTAAGCAAGTTGTCTCAGTGTGAATTCTTAAAGAACATCCACGAGGTCAGAAACTGCACTTTTAAATGAAATTCTAATGTCTTCATATATTAGGCAGCAACTTATTTGCGAAATTGATGGAAACAAGCCGTTATTAAACGTGTAATGTGCTGTGGTAAGGACAGATTGATGAAATAAGTCAAAGATAATTAGCGTGGGCGGTGAATTACTGCTCAGAATGAAGTTAAAACACTGTAACACAAGAAACCGAACAAGCTTCTCCTCAGCATGCAGCCAGCCCACAGCCACAGTGACAGAGAACACAAACAACCTTCGGGAAAGACGCTGTTTAACAAGCTGAAGGCGTCAATCTGCATCTTCTTCATATGAAGATGAGGCAACAGTTATTTTTATGAGGAGCTGAGAACCATGTGGTTTGTATCCAGCTGATTTCACCCAGTGAGCTGAAGTGAT
This sequence comes from Neolamprologus brichardi, assembly GCF_056152115.1. Lineage (NCBI taxonomy): Eukaryota > Metazoa > Chordata > Actinopteri > Cichliformes > Cichlidae > Neolamprologus > Neolamprologus brichardi. The sequence continues at coordinate 29,612,564 of NC_142114.1, read as the reverse complement.
CTGTGAAATGAGCAGGTGTGGTGATTGATGGGAAAGAAAACCTGCAGCCTGTCTGCGTTGCAGTGCACAAGCTTGGCTGTTTCTATTCAGTTCAGTTTTAGTTATGCACTCAAAGTGAGGTCAGTGCCTCACATGAGCGTGAGAAACCCAACGATTCCCTTTGAGCAAGCACTTACCCTAAATAACACAAATGTTGTGAAGCTGTTTACCACGTCAATATTAATTGTGTTAACCCACCAACTAATGATGGACTGAGGGAGCAATTTTACACTCATTCATTCGCCTGAAAACTTTAATCACTGAAATGATTTGGCTTTGGTCAATATTGTCATGACAAGTAACAGAATTTCTGCAAAGATAAATGGCAAAATCCAACTTAATTCAGAGGTCTTACAAATCCACTCAAACAGGATCCACAGTGGGAGTTTGCACTGCTTTCTACTCCCAGCCCGTCCATGTTTTGGATTGTGTTTTTCATGGAGGGCTAAAAGTAAATAAATAAACACATCAGTTTGTTTGTCAATAATTAAAAATATCGATTTGATTTAAAAACATAAACAGTTGTTTCACTATTATTAATTATTAGGGGTGGGGGAAAAAATCGATACTGTGTAGTATGGTGATATTTTGTTTGCTAATAATGTATGGATACAGGGACAGCAGAAATCGATATTTTGTTACAAAAAAGGTTTTTGTGCTCTGACTTCAGAGCATGTTGATCCTTTTTCTGAGCAAGAATCCTGACATTCCTTCACTGTCCAAATGTGTTTAACTTGTTTTTGGCAGCAATAAACATGACAGTTTACTTATTTTAATTTAAGACATGTTTTATTTTAATTAAGTTTAAAACTTTTTTTATTTAATGTAAAATTATATTTTGTTTTAATTTACTTTCAAATTCTTCAGTTGCTGAAGGGGCTGCATAGTTTTCATAAACTGCATAGTTCAGAATAGCTATAATTGTACCAGATGGTTGTTCAGTTAAGTTGGACTAGACTGTAATACAAACCGTTCAGTTTGTCAACAATCAAACTGAAATGAGAGAAAGACTGAGTGTGAGACTTTGATATTAGATAAAATGAATATTGATAAAGTTTACCTTTATGTACAGAATCTGAATATCGCAAAATATTTAAAAAAATTGCAATAATATCGTATCGTGGGATGTATGGTGATTCCTACCTCTATTAATTATTCTGTGCTTCTGTCAACACCACCCATCAGAGTCAAGGGGCGGGGCCTAATCAAACACTGACCTAATCAAAAACATTGATTTGTTCCAGGCTCGAGTCTGGCAGTGGGTATTTCTCAGAGTTTGTATTGCACACTTGTTAGTTCCTATTGGACCAGTACACTCAGGAGTCCAGACTTCTGAGGACAGGAGGATGCAGCGTACTCAATGACATGAGCTCAGTTTCATTGTTTACTTTACTGCTTTTTATGATTAATGTTTACGATGAAAGTAGCAAATAAGAGACCTAATTACCTGTGTTCTTTATAGACACACACACGTTTTAAAAGCCCTCTGGCGAGATGCTCAGCTATAAAAGGGCCATTAATGTGAAATTATTTTAAAAGGTCATAAACGCTGGACTCATTTGGATGAGGTAAAGAAGTGTACACCGGCAGATTAAATTCAATATTACTGATTATTCAAGCGACGGTTCAGCAGTTGCTATGCATCTATACAAAGCTCACTGCTCATCAAAGACAGAAACACACAGAGCTCATAATTCAGGTAGACTTCTATAACTTATAATAGGCAGCTGGTGTTTAGGATACAGTTGGATAAATATTAAAAATGACTAATTTGATAATCTCTGGAACAGGCCTGACATTAGGAGGAGCATCATCAATATGCAAGTCCAGATGTTTCTGCTCTTGGTGAAAATGCTCCCAGTTTGCTCTGTATTAAAATATTTTTAATGTTAGTTTTATTGGAAAATAAGGTGTCGTAAACAAGTTTAACACATCTGAACATCATGAAATGAAGACAAGCAAATGATTCTGTTGAAAATAGAACACAACACTCCAGTGGTGCATCATGGTTCACTAAAACGATCCAGTTATGAAGCTTATCTTTAATCTGAAAATGAACAAACCATCACCGGTTAGATATCACCTCTGTGATTTATATCCTGTGTTTACCCCCGAGTTAGAGGTGAGGGCTTTTGAAAACAGCGTTCTGGGAGCAGGCTATTCTCAGCAAGCATCATGAGCTCCGATTGCCCGATCAGCTGATCGCTGAGATGAGCTGGCTGTTAGCCTAATGGGACCTGACATGTCACAAAATGTTGGAGCACTTTTGCAAATATGCTCTATCTCAGCAAATCAATGAGATAGTTGAAATTTATACTGCTATGTTCTCACCTAAAAACTCCTAAAAGTGTATTTATTGTAGGATTTCAACATTTTACTTGCAGTTTGGTGCTTTGCTCCCGCCACTGCTGCTTGTGATGTAGTTTGAAATGCATTCTTGGATACCTGGCTGCCACAAGTCCACACCACCCCCAACCATGAGTCTGTTATCTTGGTAACTAATCAGATGTTAAGGTGTGTTGATAAGCTGCAGTGACGGTTTAAATTATTTCATGGCACAATAAAGCACAGGAACCATGAAATACTGCAGTGTTTCCCAACCTTTTGGAGCCACGGCACACCACCAAACACAAATGTCCCAAAAAGCATAATTTCTCCCCGCACACTGATTTAGTTTTGTCCCAGTTATATACCTTTTTTGTCTTTCTTCCGACCACTGCTCACGCTGGGCCAGGTCAGATTAACTACTTTTCAAATATTTATCTATTACTATTACACGCTGCGTTGTCTAACTTGCAGCATGACCATGTAATTTCTTCTTTGTCTTCTTCTGTTTTACTGGCAGTTGTCAACCCATTTAATTAGAGCAGGTAGTTGTACTGCCCTCTAGTGGAAGAGAATGCAATTGCTCTGCCCGTTATTCACGCTGGTTGCTTAGCGTACCAATCAGGTGAAACGTGATTATCTCCATGGCACACTTGATCATTTCTCATGGCACACCTATGTGCTCCAAAAATCTGTCTCCTCGTAGACTCGTCATGGTTAAGTGTCGGACTTTGCAACAGAAAAAAAGTAGCCAATTTTCAGTATTTATAGCTATTTTAATTGTATTATTTTCTAACATGCCCATTCTGTTTTTAATAATAATAATAATAATACATTTTATTTGAAAGCGCCTTTCAAAACACTCAAGGTCGCTGTACACAGTAGAATAAAAGCAACATAAGAGCAAGAAGTTTACACAATCATAAAAGCATAAGACATAAACAAATAAAATAGGAGAGTGGAAAGGTTATGTGGGATAAGCTGTTTTGTACAAGTGGGTTTTGAGTTTGGACTTAAAGAGAGAGAAGGAAGAGATGTTTCTTAAATCAGGAGGAAGGGAATTCCAGAGTCGTGGAGCAGAGAAGCTGAAAGCCCGGCTCCCCATGGTTGCAAGACGGGGGGAAGGGACGGAGAGTGAAAGGGAAGAAGAAGATCTGAGACAGCGAGATGGGGCGGTGATCTTAACCAGGTCAGAGAGATATGGAGGAGAGAGATGATGAATAGCCTTAAATGTGTACAAGAGTATTTTGAAATTGATGCAATATTTGACCAGGAGCCAATGAAGCTGCTGCAGGACAGGAGTGATGTGGTGGACAGAAGGGGTCCTGGAGATGATACGGGCAGCAGAGTTCTGGACGCGTTGGAGCTTGTGGGTTTATTTTTGAGTAAGACCAAAAAGAAGTGAATTACAATAATCAATCCGGGAAGTAACAAGGCTGTGGACAAGAATGGCAGTGGCATGTGGGGTGAGAAAAGCATGGAGACGATTAATGTTGCGCAATTGAAAATATGCAGACCGAGTAACATTATTAATGTGTGAATTGAAAGATCGAGTACTGTCGAGGATGACACCCAAACTTTTCACAGAGGAAGAAACGAAGACCGGTGAATTATCGATAGCAATAGAGAAACTGTTGGTTCTGGATAATGTTGATTTAGTGCCGACCAAGAGGAACTCGGATTTATTACTGTTGAGTTTGAGAAAATTAGAAAAGAACCATGAATTTAGTTCAGCTTAGCAGAGGGTAAGGGAGGATGGGGGAAGAGCAGAATCAGGTTTAGTGGACAGATAAAGCTGGGTGTCATCGGCATAACAATGAAAATGGATATTGTATTTACGGAAAATGTGTCCAAGCGGAGGAAGGTAGATAATGAAAAGAAGGGGGCCCAGGACAGATCCCTGGGGCACGCCAGTGGTCAGAGGAAAGGGCTGAGAAGTAAAGGATTTGAGTTGAATGGACTGAGTGCGATCAGACAGGTATGATTTAAACCAGGCTAGTGGAGTTTTTGTAGGGGTGTAGTTGCTCTGATTGACAGGTGGTTGCCTTCTTGGTTTTATCTCAGCTAATTCGAGTCACTAAACTGGACCTCTAAATTTCTTTCATGTTGTCAGAACGTTTTTAATCCAAGTAACTGACAAATATTATGACCTTATTTACAGTTATTTGTACTAACAACTCATCCAAGAAATGAATTCTTCAGTTTGGTGAGCAAAACTCTTGTATTATGTTCTGTCTGTCCCATGGAGCCTTTTGGACTCTCTATACTAACCAAAAGTTTGGGCACTCTGCCTTCAAATATGGTGACTTCTGGCTCCAGAAAGTAAGATAATGGTAGTCTAAGGAGCTTGGAAGGAAAAGGTCCTGCTACGATGACCTGGATGACTGAGAACCTTCACAGATATAAGATAATGGTATCATAAAGCTAAAACCAAGGCATCGAAAGGAGAGTTGATAGATCTAATGGTGATTCCATGGTGACTACGTTTATATAGTGCCTTTGATCAATCCTACAGGACACAAGTAGAAACATGCGGAGCTCCTAGTCGAGGAGTCGTGACAGAGGCAGTGATCTCGGCTGTGGGCAGTGACCGTCATGGTGGCATTTTTAAATGTCTTTGTGTGGTCTTTGCGGTTGAAGTTCCCCCTCTGATTAGGATCAATCCAGGAAATCATATAGCAACATTTACATCAGAAGTCTGGCTGTCAGAGCTGCTTAATGGGGCTCTGATTCGAATTATTTAATTGCATGTAAACGTAACCACTGTAATTCCACCCAATCTAAAGTTAATGGAAAACACATCAATCAACAAGAAGCCCGGCCATTTCACGTTCCTGAGTCTCGACTGGTGATTACCACTTCAGAAAAATCACAGGGCTGCCTCAACGAGACAATTCAGCCATCGAGACAAACACCCCAATTAGGATCTTTATTGGTTGTTGCCATCACCATCTGCAATTCGATTGCTTGTGACACTCATCTGGAGTGTATTTTTTTTAGCCATGCATGTGTGTGTTTGTAGTTGAAAGCCATATCTCTTCTTCCATGCCGAATCATTAGATGTGTCAGGCCCGTTTAACTGTGACTCTGATGAGCAGTGTGGTGCAGACGTCTGTAATGTGGCTGACAGAGTGGTGATGGATCATTCAGCCACACTTTCGCCACCTAGACACGCTGTAAATGACTTTATTGGAGGTTTGTAATGGCTCGTGATGGCTGCCGTTGTGATCGTCGTGCTCGCTTTTCTTTGTTCCTGCCTGTTTTTCTTGTTTTTTTAATGTCCTGATCTGTCAGCGGCACGTCGCGTGTTGATGAGACACGGCGATGCGGGCTGTATGGATGCTGTGAAACTCTGCAGATAATGCATTTTTCTTTCTTACTGCAGCTCATCCTTTCCCTTCAAATTTGCATCTGCTTGTTTACTGCTCTGTGCTACTTTGGTGCCATTTTCTTCTACTTTGTCGTGACCCTTTCTTGTGCTGCTCTTTCCATTTCCCTGACTTGTCCTTTTCTTTCTCCTACTTGTCTTTTCAGCGCACATTTGCATTGGCCTTTTTGTGACTCCACTGCCTCGATGTCATTTCCCTTTACTTTATCTGCTCTCTTCTGTTCTCTTACTCTATTTAGAGACGCCTCCATCTCCCAGTCTCCACTGCTTATTTGTTTCTTTTTTTTCCTCTCGCTCTTTTTTTCCATCTGTCTCCTTCAGTCTTATCGCCTCGGTTTTTTTCTGCATCACCTTCTGTCTCGACTTAATTAATTTCTGTGTCGATCCATTTAAAGCTCACTCTGTCGTCTTTGTCCTTCCAGTGCGACCCAGGAGAAGCTACAAAGTTGCTGTATGACCTTCTGTACACCGAGCCTATCAAGATCGTCCTGATGCCCGGCTGCAGTGGCGTCTCCACGTTAGTGGCTGAAGCAGCTCGCATGTGGAACCTCATAGTGGTGAGTGTCTTCCTTCACACTGTTCCTGTTTTACTCCAGATGTTTCAGACAAACATGAGGCTTAACCTGAAAATCTCTTCACATAATAACAGCCAAAGTAGAATTGACCCATATTTACTTTTGTGATGTGCACATAACGTCCAAATATGTGTCCATTATTATTTATATCCCTTTACTCCATAAGAGTCTGAATATTATTAAAATATATAATATTTGATATATTGTTAAAATCTTGTTAACAAGCGGTCACACAGGCCTAGCACCAGGATAATAATGGATTGGATTTATATAGCGCTTTTCAAGGCACCCAAAGCGCTTTACAATGCCACTATTCATTCACTCTCACATTCACACACTGGTGGAGGCAGCTACAGCTGTAGCCACAGCTGCCCTGGGGCAGACTGACAGAAGCGAGGCTGCCATATCGCGCCATATGGCCAACACCAGTAGGTGGTAGGTAAAGTGTCTTGCCCAAGGACAGAACGACCAGGACAGAGAGCCCGAACCGGCGACCTTCCGGTTACAGATACGCTTCCCAACCCCCTGAGCCACAGTCGCCCCCACGATAATAAGGCACTGAGTGACTGGTTGGTTGTAGACAGTCACCTGGTGAATTAGTGGTAAACAGGTATATGCTGCTGTACTGGGGTCACTGGCAGATTGCAACAGTTGCCCACAGTTTGCAAGGAAGATGCTGACTTGTCTGCAAAAAACTTGTCAAGTATTCACTGAGCAGCAGTGAAACTTTGAAGTGGATGCAAACCTGAAACTGAAACCGTTCACCTTTAAAGTAAAGTTGCATTTTTGTTTGCAAGTGTTTATTGCAGAGGTCTCGGTTTCCAACTTGCATGAAACTTTTTCATGTTTCAGAACTGCTCAGCAATTAGTTCGGGAGAGCTTGTAGACAAATCGGCTTGGGCGACCTTAGCAACCTGCTAGCAACCTGGGCAGGCACTCTTTTGTTTTTTTGCATCTGATTTCACCTAGCAACAATAGGCAACTACCAACAACTATAACTGTCAAGGTTAAAATATAGACAGTGTTTGGCTGCCACTCTTCTTATTTGCCAGGTGGTTGCAGAGTGGGCTCTAAACCTGAGTGGCTGAGGCCTGACATCTGTCTCTAACTGTCTGCCGACTTCTGTCCATAAAACAAAACCTTTTCTTTATTTCCTGGATATTGTTCTGTGTTTTTGTTAGTTTGCTGCCTAAAAAAGGGAATTTTTCTCCACCAGTTTCCCCTCAGGAGTGCTGGTGTCATCCAACTAGTGCTTCCATTTTGGAAGCTTGTTATGTGTTTTACAGTCATGAAACTGAGTTGTTATTGGATCTTTAAAACTGCAGTCGTTTATGAATGTAGCCAATCATTTTCCCTTTCCAGTGGCAGTAAGTGTGGGTAGTTTGGTTGGATTTCAGCCAAGCTATTCCCTAGTTGTACGCAGCAGGCGCCTACGCTATAATTAGTAGCGGGAGAAACACAAAACTGTTTTGAATAATAGTAAAAAGTTTCAGAGTGATTAAAGTGCTTCACCATGTTTTTTCAGTGTCAGCAAAGTGGGTGAAAATAGTGTAAGTAGTTAAACTAAGGCCATTTGGAGCGATATGTAAGGAGTGAGAACACCAGCGTCATAAAGCATGTTCTAATGCGATATCCCAGATTATAAGACTTTTTTGAGTCATGTTTTAGTTTTGTGTTGTAGCCACAAGTACACGATGTTACGGAGCCCCACAGGGGACATGGGAGAAAAAAAAATTAAGACGGACTTTTGCGAGATCTCGCAAAAGTTTTAGCCGCATTCTTCGGAGGCCGCCAGCTCGAAGCCGACCGGGAGGTCGAGGCACGACGTGCCGGGAAAGCGGTGTTCCTCCCGGCTGTAGTAGGTCTTGACCTCCCGTTAGCTTCAAGCTAGTGGGTGTCAGAACTCCGAAAACGTCGGAGCACTTTTCCAAATATGTGATGTCTTGTAAACCGAGCAGGTATCTGACGTTTACACAACTACATTCACGCCTCAAAATATCTTAAAAGTGTATTTTGTGACCCAGAAAGAGTAATATTACAACTAAGTAGCTGCCGCCATTGTTGGAATTCAACTTTTGCGAGATCCCGAGTTAGTTTTGCGAGATCCCGAGTTAGTTTTGCGAGATCCTGAGTTTGTTTTGCGAGATCTTGCAAAAGTCCGTCTTAATTTTTTTTCTCCCATGTCCCCAGCGTATGTAGAACACTACGGGGCTCCGTAGTGTTCTACATACGCTGCTCACAAAGGTTTCAGGGTTTTCACCTTACAGTATGACGTGCCTCAGGGCTGTACAAAGAAAACTGAATCAAAAACATCAAAGAAACACAGTATAACATCAAGTCAGTTAAACTGTGAGATATCGATCTGGTCAGTTAAGCAGCAGAGGGCATTGTTAATCGCTTTCAGCTGCTTTGGTTTTAATGAAATTAACAACAGGTGCACTAGAGGGGCAACAATAAGACAACCGCCAAAACAGAGTCAGTGTTACTGTGATACCTGGACCCTACAGAAGCTGCATGGGTAGTCCACCTCCTCCAGGATGAAATTTGAGTGTGAATATAAACAATAGTTGTTTTTTTTTACAGTAATTACATAAACAAACACAATTGTGTCTGAGAGTCAAATTGAGTCACTTAAAATCCAGTGAACTGTTCAAGTTTGTCAGAAAACTGCTTACTGTGTCATCGCCACAAGGTTTGTTGTGTCTCCCAGCGCAGTTACAAAAGCATGAAGGAGATTTAAAGAGAAAGGCAGTTACTCGAGGAGAGCTTTACAGGGCTATAGAAAGTCCTTAACCCATCAGTAAGACCTCACCTTTATGTAAGGAGGAACAGAATGAGCACTGCCAGAGCTACAAATCGACGTCCAGCAGAACACACTGGTGTGAATGTCTCTGACCAAACAGAAAGAGCAATCACGAGGGTGGCCTGAGGGCTGGACGTCCTCTGTCTTCACCATTGATTGAAATCCATCATTGGTGTTTTTCACAGATTAGAGCAAGTTCAGCCTGAGCACATGCGACAGACATGAAAGGAGAAGCTGTGGAGAACGCTATGCTGCCTGTAACATTGTTCAGCATGACCTGTTTGGTGGTGGGTCAGTGGGAGCCAAGGGTGGCATATCCATGTATGTGCAGTGGGTCCTGGGTAGGGCTGCCACGATTAGTCGACTATCAAAAAAATCAAAATCGTCGACGACTGATTTAATAGTCGACGCTTCGTTTGACGCTTTGTAAGATCCCAAAAGACGCAGGAATAAGTAGTAGGATTTAAGAGTGTAATAACGGACTGAAACAGAAGATGGCAGCACTGCATGTACAAGGATGCCAGCTGCCGTTAAACCCTGAAGAAGAAGTAGCTGTCCCAGAATTCATAGCGCAGCCCAGCTCAGTTTCCAACAATGGTGGCAGCTAGTTCGTTTTAATATTACTCTTATTATTCTTTCTGGGTCACAAAATAAACGTTTAACATATTTTCAGGCGAGAATGTAGCTGTGTAAACCTCAAATATCTGCTCAGTTTATCAAGACACCACATATTTTCAAAAGCGCTCCGACGTTTTCGGAGACGTCTGTTACCCACTAGCTCGATAGCTAGCTGGGGGCTAGGCTCACTAGAGCCGTGAGAACACCGGACTCCCAGCAAATCGTTTTCAAACCCACCGCCGTCTTTCGCTACTCAGGTTAAACATGATATATAAGTCACTTAGATAACTTAAAAATGTTATTGTTTGCCTTTTTTTTTAGTATTTTATTTGTTCCTGATTAAATCGGTTTGGCTAAGATTAAAGTTTTAGTTTTTACACAGCTGAATAAACGTCAAGCAGATTAAACTTCACCGAAACAATCTGCAAATGTCATTAACATTTAATAAACTATCATCTTGTCTTTATTTTTAGTTAGCACATACCTTAAACACTTAAAGCTGTAAGCTAATGATAGTTATATAAGAGCAGATGCTGCTGGTGCAATAAGCTGTATGTTTTATGTCCAATGGATGATGATCTGATTAGTCGACTAATCGGTGACTAGTCGACTATCAAAATAATCGTTTGTGGCAGCCCTAGTCCTGGGTAGGTTGATCATTTTCATTTTTATGCTTCGGAAACAGATGGCAACGTTTTGCTCCTCACGCATTACCCAGTCCAGTATAGATATCCATGATTTTGATTTTCTTTTTAATGTCTGATGTGTTTTCAACGCGTTCCCTTAATGTTTTTTTAAACCAATCCAGTGTCCTCTGAGAGTCGTCTCTCTGATAACAAGCTGCTAAATCTGAGGCTTGTTTATCTGCTGTTTGGGACTCTGTGGCGATACGTCCAGAATCTCTTTCCTGCTAGAGTGAACGCTGATTTAAAGGATTTCTTTATCACTTTGCAAAAAGGAACTGCTGATTTGGCGTACTTTTAATGGTGTACCTTTTTTCAAAATGTATTGATATATGCCAAAAATATTTATTAACATGCCAACTTGCTTTGCACTGTGTCAGCATTTCCGGCAAATAATGAATCTGCTTATATTTGAAAGAGGTTTGTAGATGGTTAACTAAAGCAACTGCTGTAAACAGTAACTGTGTCCACTGCCAGCCTGCAGAAGTTTGGAAAAAGGTTTTAGCAACAGCAAGGTGTGAAGATGTAAAGGAGCTGCTCAGCATCGAAGAGCTTCATCTGTCAAATATGCTGTTGAATGTTTTGACCTTCACACCTATACCTTACATTTCCCTGATCACATAACTACAGCAAAATAACGATCCCACACGTTCAGCTAAAATGGTAAAATCTAGAAAATTCCTAAATAGCCAAATCAGTCGTGTTATTCTGTAAGCCAACACTAAATTTAGCGCTGTGAAGCCCAGTTTCAAAGTTTCAGCATTTCTTTTTTGGAGCTATGAATGAATATATTTAGACTCACCCTCCATAGGACTGTTCTAAAGGATTGCATTGGATCATACCAGGCTGTGAACATGAGCAGACAGGGGACTTCTGTAATATACTTACATATCTATATTATTGCTAATATATCTTGTAATATATCTATATCATAAGATAAGATAAGATAAAACTTTATTAATCCCTCGGGTGGGTTCCTCTGGGAAATTTGGTTTCCAAAAAAGCACAGCACCGACAGAAGTTACAGAATATTATATATATATACACATATATAAATACAAAGACATATATAGATAAAATATACAAAGGGGATAAATAGAATAAATAGGCATAAAAATAAAATACAAGTGAATTGCACATTTCAAGTATGGAGTCTATTGCACCGCTGACTATTAACAAAAAGTATTGCACAAAAGGTAATTGCACAGTGAAGTGAAGAAGCACTACAGCTTAGTTGTTCCCCCCTCCTTTGTCCTCCCTCTCCCCTCCAGAGAGGAGTTAAACAGTTTGATGGTGTGTGGGACAAAGGAGTTTTGAAGTCTGTTGGTTCTTGTCTTTGGGAGAAGCAACCTGTCACTGAACAGACTCTTCTGGTTGTTTATGGCCGTGTGCAGAGGATGCCCAGCATTGTCCATAATGTCCAGCAGTTTCTTTAGTGTCCTTTTCTCTGCCACTGACACCAGAGTGTCCAGCTTCATGCCGACCACAGAGCCAGCCTTCCTGATCAGTTTCTCCAGCCTGGATGAGTCCTTCTTTGCTGTGCTGCTCCCCCAGCACACCACAGCATGGAAAAGTACTCCAGCAACCACTGACTGGTAAAACATCCTCAGGAGCTTCCTGCAGATGTTAAAAGACCTCAGCCTCCTGAGGAAGTACAGTCGGCTTTGGGCTTTTTTGTACAGGTGCTCTGTGTTGCATGATCAGTCCAGTTTGTAATAATGGCTAAATCATGGCTAAAGCACTTCTGGATGGATGCAAACTGCATTTCGTTGCCCTGTACCTGTGCATGTGCAATGACAATAAAGTTGAATTCTATTCTATTCTATTCTAAGTAATCAGCTCACACCAAGCAGGAACATCTCGGGCTAAAACATTAAGTCAATGTAGAGTTACTTACTGTAAATGAGCACTTGAGGCTGGCTCCATAAACGAGTCAGTTCCCAAACTCTGATGTTAAAATGGCCAAATGTGTCGCATTTTTAGAGCCTGGTACAGAAAAGTTTGAATCCTTAGACCTAAACTTTGTGACAACTGCACAGAGACTGAATTTATTTTATAGCTCACCCATTGTATTAAAACTTGAAGGCAGGGGAATAGCAGCTTTGACAGGTGGGCCAACACAAGCAGCTGCAGCTGATAGCTCTCTGCTCTGCCTCACCTCCACTAATTGAAAGCACTGAACTGGACCTTTTGACTGTTTTTGTGCTGTTGGTGCCTTTTGAAGCATTTTAATGGAATTATCCGACTAATGTTGAGACTTGCTTTATGGTGCGGCCTGTACAAGAAAGGCGTGTTTCGCTCTTGATTCAAATATTTTATGTTACTGGGCACTAATTAGCAGATATGTGTGTGTTTGTGTCGCATCCGTGCAGGTTCTTGCTACGAAACTATAAACATGGTATTAGCCAAAATGCTAAAATCTGGCTTTAAAATGTGTGAGTCTGTGGAGACTGGTTTGCTTTTGGGACCAGCCTCAAGTGGTCATGTGACCAACTGCATTTTTGCCATTTTTTTTTGTGTTGGCTTCCTTTTTCAATCCTGGAAAAAATCCCATTCCAGTTGTTTTATTAGCAAAATTAACAGCGCGGACCGCAGAAGCAAACAAAAGAGGCTCTGTTACAGCAGTTTGTCTGTAGAGAACGAGAGCCAGATGCCAAACGAACAGGCTAAAAAGACAATGCTGTCCCATGTTGCTTTGTCTCTGTGGTGAACTTTGGTTGTGCGTAGCATGGAGAGGGCTGTGAGCTGATAAAATCCTTGACAATGCTGCCATTTATCTCTGCTTTGTGCAGCTGAACACAGCAAACGCAGTTTTAAAAGACTTCAGAAAGGATCTTTAATTAGTGTTGAGACTTTACGAGACTGACAGCTGCGCCGCTGTCTACGACAAAGAATATTTATTGGCCTCAATACAGCATCATAATATACGTACAGTATTTATGACAAGTGTTAAACACAACCCAGATCTTTAAAAGAGTGAGCGATCCGTTGCCGTCTTCTGCCGCTGTGATTTTGTTGAAAGCATTTCAGCTTTTTATGCCTTCATCACTCAGTTTATTTTGTTTATCTCGTTCTTTCTTCTCTTGATCTGCCTCTCTGTCACTCACGGCGCTCTGCTTATTAGCTTTGTCCCATAATTGAAGTTTCATCCAGAGATTAGTCATCGAGAACAATCGGTTCTAGCGGTTGGCATCTGCCCCTCTTTCTCGTTTCTGGGCTTTCTCAGTTTGCCACCCTTTTTTTCCCTCGTCGTTAAAGACTCTTTTCCACTTTCTGACTCTTCGCCTCTCTCCTTTCTTTGTGTCTCTGCCTGGAGCTGGGCTGCTCTATTACAACCCCATCTCTTCCGTCCTTCCTTCCTTCCTCCTTTCATTCTCTAGCTTTCTCTGTGGCTCTCTCCCACTCTTCATTTCCGCCTCAATCCCTCAACTCGAGCAGTCGATTCTCCCCGCACACAAAGGGATCTGTCTCTCTTTACTACACGCCACCACTGGCACAACCACCTAACCGCCACACTCAATTATTTCTGGATGCGTTGTGCCTGCAGGAACCTCCTCGCATGTCAAACAGCTTCATCACAGTGCTGGGGAGGCAAAAGCAACCTCTGTTTTTGGACACTGATCAAGGAGGGTCTCTCCATCAGCTCCTTTTAGCACAGTGTTAATTTGTTCCCCTATCTTCCTTTCTAAAAGCACTGTAAGCCACAGACGGGCAACGATCTGCTACAAGGCTACGAGAGAGCTGTCGATGTGAGAATTGAGAGATGTTGTTGTGGTTTTGGGGGAGCTTCGATGTGGAACTGTGCTCGTCTCTTCCTGCGTGGGTCTATTTCTGCAACAGCAGCTTTTGCATTTCACTCGTGTCACTGTTTTCATGTCTGGTGAAGAGTTATTTGAGTGTTGCCGGTGTTGAGCGTAGCTTAGGTTTGACCTCAGTTAAATTATTACACTCTTGCAGGCACTGTGCTAATGAAGCCCCTTGAAAAACAAGCTGAAAACACTTCAGGTTCTCTAAGTGTTTGAGTTGATGACATTAAACGCTCTGTTGACCCAAATTAACAAACTTTCCACTTTATTTTATGTCCCTCATCTACATCTACACCCTCAGGGGTAGGGGTGCAGTACAAGTCAGTTCATGGACAGGTACAGTCTTCACAAAGTCTTAACTGGGGCTCATTAATGTACAACAAGATCTCTATGTGTAGTTATTTGAGGGCCAAAAAAAGTTTCCAAGCAGTAAAGGAGCAATTGTGCCATTATTTCATCCACAGTTCACACAACAGCACAGATCCTGTAGCACTCATATCAGACATGCATGGACAACAATCTAATGATTAAAAACCGGTTTAAGAAGATCAACACAACAATCTCTGAACAGATACGTAACCTGTCATATGCTGACTCCCACAGTGGCGCTCAGTTAGCTTTCTCTACTCTTTTAAAGATGTTAAAAAAAATAAATAAAGTATACACACTGCCATCACCAGTGTGTGAATGACTAAATGTAGTGTAAAGCACTTTGGGGTCTTTAGGGACTAAAGCGCTATACAAATACAGGCCATTTACCATGTAAGGTCAGGAGAAGGCCTGTGTTTGACCAAAGAAAAACGATTCATTTCTCTTGTGGATTTTAAGGTTTTACTGGTTATTTAAGTTCAGTTAAGAAGATTTAACATATCTGACAGCTTTTAATGTGTATGTGTTTTCTGTAATGGTGTCACAGTGGTTAGAAGCTGAGCTTTTGCTGGGTTTTTCCTCTCACAATGCAAATCAATCCATTTTTGAGTTGGCTGGAGGTCCATCATCATCATCATCATCAACTTTATTTATAAAGCACTTTAAAACAACCACAGCTGACACAAAGTGCTGTACATTGGAACTGTAAAATAAAATTACATGAGATATAAGTAGAAACCAAATAAAATGAAATCATTAATTAAATAACTACTTCAATTAAAAGAGAAACTAAGTCTCACTGAGGTTAAAAGCCAAGGAATAAAAGTGGGTTTGAAGATGTGATTTAAAAGTGGACAGTCCAGATATATAGAGGTAGATTTGAGTAGAAGAGCTACATAAATATCAGTCAATTTCCAAATGTATGAATAAATAATAATATATAATATAAATGAATTATTTTACTATTTAGCATGCATTGGATCACTAGCAAACGAGTCAGAGATACAGTTAGGGTTGGATTTTAACCACATGTTAAACAAGCATTTGAATCTGGTCTTTAAATGGATGTTTTCCTTACAGTTCTTTTCATTATAATTTGTTTGGTCATACCAAAGTGGTGACAACTTTATATGACTGGTTACGTTTTAGTCTCGTAACCCGAGTCCTGTCTGTGCCTCTACTCAGACCGCCAGCCTGCGGGTCGATATCAAGGGCTAAAGTCAGTTTCACAAGAGATTTAAGGCAAGTTTCCACAAATGTAAGACTATGTTTGCAACACCTCCAGGGACAAGATAATAAAATACGGAACTTTTTCTTTCTAAGTGTAGTGATATTCGTGTCTGGAATTTTTTCCCATTGGCTTTATTCGCCCAGGCTTTGTGATATCAACCTCTGAGACGGGGCCCTCTGCCCTCGGTTGAATGAATCTCCCTTGATGCGTGATAACTGCATGAAAAACAATCCCAATTTCAACAGCAACACGTCAAACAACCACTAGGCCTCAAATGACTTTTGCATTCACTTCTCGCCATTTAACAGACATTTGAAAGTTCACTGATGGACAGGAGACTGAATTGAAGGATACTTATGGATCATTATTTTGAGTGATTATTCACACAAGGCTTGTTGCAGAGGATTGGTCATCACGGCCATAATTATTCCCTGATTTATTCCCCAGTCATACTGTGAGATTGGATTTGTGGGTGACAAAGAGAGGAAGGCTTACAATGATGGTGATCTCCTGAATTTTCCTTGCAATGTTCATCCAAGCTTAAAGTTGACCACACCAGCAGCTGTAGCTGAAAGCTTATACCAAACAATTTCCATGAACATTGGGAGGTTGTCACCAGTTTATGATACAGCTACACCATCTACTCCAGATATGGTTGATGTATGGCTCCAAAAACCATCAACACTTAAGTCTCGTAGCTAAAGGAACCTACAGTAGGAAATATTACAAACCTCAGTATGTTATCACACTGACATGAAGTATTCTTAGATGCTGAACATGAATGTTGATGCGGTTTTGACTGGAGTGATACAAGTTTGCTTCCTTATTTGGGATTGACAGAAGAGAAACTAGTTTCAGTGTAATGAAGGAGCATTTTGTGCCATGAACAGGAAGTTGAAGTACAGATCGTTATTTGGAGTGACAGACACGATCAGTTCATTGCCTGTTTTGTTGCTTCATGTTGACAGTATACAGTGGGGCAAAAAAGTATTTAGTCAGCCACCGATTGTGCAAGTTCCCCCACTTAAAATGATGACAGAGGTCAGTAATTTGCACCAGAGGTACACTTCAACTGTGAGAGACAGAATGTGAAAAAAAAATCCATGAATTCACATGGTAGGATTTGTAAATAATTTAATTGGTAAATCAGGGTGGAAAATAAGTATTTGGTCACCTCAAACAAGGAAAATCCCTGGCTCTCACAGACCTGTAACGTCTTCTGTAAGAAGCTTTTCTGTCCCCCACTCGTTACCTGTATGAATGGCACCTGTTTGACCTCATCATCTGTATAAAAGACACCTGTCCACAGCCTCAACCAGTCAGACTCCAAACTCCGCCATGGCCAAGACCAAAGAGCTTTCGAAGGACACCAGGAAAAGAATTGTAGACCTGCACCAGACTGGGAAGAGTGAATCTACAATAGGCAAGCAGCTTGGTGTGAAAAAATCAACTGTGGGAGCAATCATCAGAAAATGGAAGACATACAAGACCACTGATAATCTCCCTCGATCTGGGGCTCCACGCAAGATCTCATCCCGTGGGGTCAAAATGATCATGAGAACGGTGAGCAAAGATCCCAGAACCACACGGGGGGACCTGGTGAATGACCTGCAGAGAGCTGGGACCAAAGTAACAAAGGTCACCATCAGTAACACACTACAACGGCAGGGAATCAAATCCCGCAGCGCCAGACGTGTTCCGCTGCTGAAGCCAGTGCATGTCCAGGCCCGTCTGAAGTTTGCCAGAGAGCACATGGATGATACAGCAGAGGATTGGGAGAATGTCATGTGGTCAGATGAAACCAAAGTAGAACTTTTTGGTATAAACTCAACTCGTCGTGTTTGGAGGAAGAAGAATACTGAGTTGCATCCCAAGAACACCATACCTACTGTGAAGCATGGGGGTGGAAACATCATGCTATGGGGCTGTTTTTCTGCCAAGGGGACAGGACGACTGATCCGTGTTAAGGACAGAATGAATGGGGCCAAGTATCGTGAGATTTTGAGCCAAAACCTCCTTCCATCAGTGAGAACTTTGAAGATGAAACGAGGCTGGGTCTTCCAACATGACAATGATCCAAAACACACCGCCCGGGCAACAAAGGAGTGGCTCCGTAAGAAGCATTTGAAAGTCCTGGAGTGGCCTAGCCAGTCTCCAGACCTCAACCCCATAGAAAATCTGTGGCGGGAGTTGAAAGTCCGTGTTGCTCGGCGACAGCCCCAAAACATCACTGCTCTTGAGAAGATCTGCATGGAGGAATGGGCCAAAATACCAGCTACTGTGTGTGCAAATCTGGTAAAGACCTATAGTAAACGTTTGACCTCTGTTATTGCCAACAAAGGTTATGTTACAAAGTATTGAGTTGTATTTTTGTTATTGACCAAATACTTATTTTCCACCCTGATTTACGAATAAATTCTTTACAAATCCTACCATGTGAATTCATGGATTTTTTTTTCACATTCTGTCTCTCACAGTTGAAGTGTACCTCTGGTGCAAATTACTGACCTCTGTCATCATTTTAAGTGGGGGAACTTGCACAATCGGTGGCTGACTAAATACTTTTTTGCCCCACTGTAGTTTATGGCCAACCATATTCTCTCACCCCAACCGGTCACGGCAGATGGCTCCGCCCCTCCCTGAGCCTGGTTCTGCCGGAGGTTTCTTCCTGTTAAAAGGGAGTTTTTCCTTCCCATTGTCGCCAAAGTGCTGCTCATAGGGATTCATTCTTTAAAAAATTCTTTAAAAAATAAACATATGTGGCTGTCATTAAACTTCCATCTCAATGGTTGCTTATTCTCATGTATGCATGTTACCCATCACATTTATACCTGAGCATGTGTCATCCTTCAAAGCTCCCGTGGTTTTCTTCAGATCTTTCGCCACCGCTCCCAGATCAGCTGTCACTTCCTGTAAAGTTTCCCCTCCTCCGTATTGATGCCTTCGTCTACGTGCCTGTCCCCCTGAGGAATTTGTTATTGTGGGGAGTCCACATCGCACATGACATTTGACATCAGTCATCGAGCCCCCTCTCGCTCCCGGTGGAGAACATCTCACAGCTATAGGTAATGGGGCCGAGATGAGAGCTGAGAGTAGGAGAGGCAGCTCGTGTCTTTAATGGCTCCCTAAACGGCAGGTTCCTCATTTTAAAGAAGGCCTGTCGAGGATTTTATTTCGACTTGTCACTGTGAGACTAATTGATAGAGGAACGGTTTTCTTCTGCTTCTACTGACATTTTCTAACAACCATTTTCTAACAACCTTTTTTGAGGTATTATGGCTGAGAACTCTTATTATATTGGTCCATATTGCTTTGAGACTAGAATAATTTGATTATTTTTAAATATATGTCTGTAATCGTGGCGTCGGCAGTCTTGGTTTCATGGCACTTGATGCACGGAGAGAATTTAGAATGTTTTTTGTGGTTCGTTTGTTTTAAATGAAATTATGGAGTTCATCAACATCTAATAAGCCATAGGAAAGTCTAAAGAAGTGAGGGGGGTGTAAGAAAAGGAGAAAATGGGAGTAGGAAATTTGTGTTTGGTTTTCTTTCTTTTTAATGGCCTTCTTTTCCTGCCCATCAAAGACAACTTTGGAGAGGAACATCTATTTACTGGGTGAACCTTCAAAATAGATGACTTTTTCTCTTTTTCCACAAACACCAATTTCCAGGGCTGAAAAACGAAAGCCAGCTGTCAGGCGTGTCAAAATCTGCAGTTCGTCTAATGGCCCCTTGAGGCTGTCAACAATTCGTACAGACTCCAGTGTTAAAATGCGAAACTTTATAGCCCTAAAAATCTACAGAATGGTTTTTGGGATCTATCCATACCCTTTCATAGATCATATTAAAAATCTGATATATTTTCCGTGTTCTATAGCGAGTACAGGGTTTATTATATTTTATTTATATTTTTATCTACATTTCACACAGCGTACCGGCATGTTCAGAATTTCCATATATATAGTAGGGCTGCCACGATTAGTCGATTAGTCACGATTACGTCGACTATCAAAATCGTCGACGACTGATTTAACAGTCGACGCGTCGTTTGAAGCTTTGTAAGATCACAAAAGACGCAGGAATAAGTAGTAGGATTTAAGAGTGTAATAACGGACTGAAACAGAAGAGGGCAGCACTGCATGTACAAGGATGCCAGCTGCCGTTAAACCCCGAAGAAGAAGAAGCTGTTCCAGAATTCATAGCGCGGCCAAGCGCAGTTGTCAACAATGGCGGCAGCTAGTTAGTTTTAATATTACTCTTATTATTCTTTCTGGGTCACAAAATAAACGTTTAACATATTTTCAGGCGAGAATGTAGCTGTGGAAACCTCAAATATCTGCTCAGTTTATCAAGACACCACATATTTTCAAAAGCGCTCCGACGTTTTCGGAGACGTCTGTTACCCACTAGCTCGATAGCTAGCCGGGGGCTAGGCTCACCATAGCCCGTGAGAACACCAGACTCCCGGCAAGTCGTCTTCAAACCCACCGCTGTCTTTCGCTACTCAGGTTAAACATGATATATAAGTCACTTAGATAACTTAAAAATGTTATAGTTTGGCTTTTTTTTAGTATTTTATTTGTTCCTGAGTAAATAAAGAAATATATTTCTTTAAGTGCCTTTTCTGTTTTCTGTCCTGCAACAAGCCATCTCAATTATCTTTGTGCTCTTGGTGCCTTTGGAAGCATTTTGATGGGATTAGCTGAACAATAACATGACCTGCTGGTTTTTTTTATTTTTATCAGTTGGTTATCATCTGCATTAAGTCTGTGACTTACACTGACAGCCCAAACTAGCAGCCTAAACTTGTTAGCACTCTTTTGTGCATGTGTAGTCGTTACCTGCAGTGTTGCCAACTCCTCAGTAAGAAAAATCGCTATTGGCTGTCCTAAAAGTAGCTAGAAGTCGCTAAATGACGTCATCGCCTAATTTGCATAATTGGTCATGCTAATATAATTGTAACTTAAGTTGTTGGAGAGAGAAATAACATCGTGGAAGAGACATAAAGTGAGTAAAAAACGTCCTAAATGCATTTAGAGTTTATTTAGAACTACGAATTAAATTTATTTTAGCAATAATTGTTTTTTAAAATGTCACAATTCCAACCCTGCTCCTTTATCCGGGCTTGGACCGGCAAAAGTGACCTGAAATAGGCACTCTGGTGGAGTTACTGTGTGTGTGTGTGTGTGTGTGTGTGTGTGTTTTAAACCTGATCCACAAAACAGCATAACAGTAAAAGAAGAACTGACTGCGTTACAGTCGGTGCGGAGCAGCGGCTTCGCTCATGCACGATTCATTTGCAGTTCGGATGCACAGGTGTGAACATCTCCTGCCCTGAGAGCAGCTGGGGGAGGACTATCCTCCAACGTGAGCGCTTTGGCACGGGCGAGGTGCCCACGGCAGCACCGCTGCTTGTTGAGAGTAAGAGCGATACCTGCTTTCACGTCAAAAAGTCGTCATAAATAAGTCTCCAATAACACCAGAAAAAGTCGCCAGATTTGTCGCTAGTCGCTTTTTAGAAAAAAAGTCGCTAAGGGGGTCTGAAAACTCGCTAAATATAGCGACAAAGTCGCTAAGTTGGCAACACTGGTTACCTGCTCCAAAAAACAAGCATCACAAAGGCCAAAATACTAACGCCGAGCCTTTAAAGTATGGCCACCAGCGAGGAGGTGCTACACCTGAACGTCTACAACGTCCGCTCCTTCCTCATTAACTGTTTTATGCTTCTTTTGTTTTCGCAGCTCTCCTATGGTTCCAGCTCACCAGCCCTGTCCAATCGCCAGCGTTTCCCGACATTCTTCCGCACGCACCCGTCAGCCACCCTTCACAACCCCACCAGGGTGCAGCTCTTCAAGAAGTGGAAGTGGACTCGTATCGCCACCATTCAGCAGACCACTGAAGTCTTCACTTCCGTCAGTACCTTTAATCTTCATCATTCTTTCGTCTTCAGCTCTCTCTTCTTGCTTGCTCACTCCTGGCTTTATGGCCTGAGCCTGGCTGCTTGCTCGCCAGCCTCTGAATGTTTGTTTATGAGCAGGCCAAGCTATACACCTTCAAGCAATCTCTCCTGGCGATTGATGGAGGATTTTTTTTAAAGTAATTTGTTGGAGTATTGGTTGTGAGAAATATTGATCTGGCAGGACACTCTCCTAGCCATAGCGATCGATACCAGCGTCACTTGGGTTGGTTCCTGTAATGGAGGTTAATGATTCTGCTCGCTCTTTCTTTCCTCCCGCTTCTCGCATTCTTCTTCTTTCCAGTCATGTCTTTGTCAAAAAATCTATTCTCTCTCATGCTGTCTTGTTTTTATTTATCATACATGCCCACAGTCTCCATCCCTCTCTTGGTCTTTCTCATGTACACTTCAGATTTATTTATTTTCCCCCCTCTGGACTTAGCTGCATTTCTTTTGTCTTTCTGTGTAATCTCAACCTGCCTTCTCTCTTCATCTCTCTGTTCGGCCGCCTCTCTAACCTCCTCTTCCTCCTCTCTCCCGCCCCCCTCCCTGTCTGTCTTCGTCTGTCCTTCCCTTTCATGTGGCAGACTCTGGATGATCTGGAGCAGAGGGTGAAGGAGGCAGGCATCGAGATCAGCGTTCGCCAGAGTTTCCTCACCGACCCGGCTGTCGCTGTCAAGAACCTCAAGGTGCTTTGATTAAAAATTCACCTCAGCTGCTGGTCGTCTCGCTCCCCCCCCTCCTCTCCCCCTCTCCTTTCTCCTCTGGCTCACAGCTGCACACGATGCCATTAGCATAGAGGCGATTTGATAGAGGAAATTAATGCGCCATGCTAATTAGCAGCTCCCGAACAGCAGCGTGTGCCATCCTGTGAAGCGGCAAGACTTTGGCACATTGTGCTGCCACATCAGACTGCACTACTGAAGTTCTATTGTTGCTGCTGATGTAACTAAGCAATGTTTTGTTATGATTTGATGCAGCGCCAGGATGCTCGGATCATCGTGGGGCTCTTTTATGAGACCGAAGCACGGAAGGTGTTTTGTGAGGTTGGTACCTTTTCCCTGCTCAATTGATCCCAGAACGCCCAACCCGACTGGCTATTAGAAGAAATTGAGCTCTGTAATGGGCTCTTTGAATGTCTGAATGAACTTCCTTGTTTGGCAGCGACACAACACGCTCACCTGGGAATAATTGATCCTTCTCGTCATCCTTCTGTGCTGCAGGTGTTCAAGGAGAAGCTCTACGGGAAGAAGCACGTGTGGTTCCTGATAGGCTGGTACGCAGACAACTGGTTTAAGATCAAAGACCCGGCCATCAACTGCACAGTGGAGAACATGACGGAGGCCGTGGAGGGTCACGTGACCACCGAGATCGTCATGCTGAATCCCGAAACTGTCCGTGGAGTCTCCAACATGGTGGGAATGCAAATCACTCCTCTGTTTAATGCATTAAAGAGATTAGTTGCATTAATCAGGGCAAACATGTGTAGCTTGATTGACAAATAATGAGTGTTGGTAACTGGATTACAGAGAAAACATCGCAATGCAAAGTAATTAAGGCAATTTGATCGAATGATGGTGTTTAATGAGCTTATAATGACATTAAATAGAGCTCACCTGTTCTTTGTCCAGCACTAATAACACATACAATGCTTTGGTTCATGTCTACAAACGAATGACATTCCCATCAGCCTCGCCTGTGCTTTTGTTGATTAGCAAAAGCACAGATTCATACTTCTTGGCTGCCACCAACGTCTTTGAAATGTTTCAATATTCATATTTAAAGTATTGAAACTTGATAAATTTCCAGCCAATTTTCCAGCTTTGTGGTTTGTGTCAAATGCCAGATATAGCAGCGATTCAGCTATAGATAGTAACAGCTGTCAGGAGACGGCTCCCGACAGCTCTGATGGAGTTCGGGACATGACCTTGGTGCAGTTGCTGTAACAGATTACTGAATTGTAAAACCTTAACTCTGTGTGACAACTCATCTGCAAGAGTTCCAGAAAAGTAAATTGTGATTAAGCGTGAGGTCCTCACGAATCCCGTCTGTGTTGGGAAAAGGCCTAATTCATAGTTATGAATATTTAATGAAGTTAGCGCTGTTGTGCCATGCGCACAAATGCGTGTAAATCTGAACTCCGATGCTTTGGAAACGTGCAGGTATTTAATGAAGTCAAACAGCTGGAAGCTGGAAGAGCGCTTTGAGGCGTAATATTATTTGGCGTGTTTGTTTGGGAGAGTGTAAGAGTGAAGTCAAAAGTGGCAGAACTGTGAGAGTTGGCAAACCTGCATAAAAATGTAATAGAAAAGGAAAGATTTTTATTTTTAATCTCTTTTCCTTTGTACGCTCATAAGGCAGATTCAGGATGCTCTGCTCCTTTGAATTTGCGAGACGTGGTCCAGATGTGGGTGCAGTACGCACCAGGTGTCAAAACCAGCTGTACCAAAAATCGGGGAATGTAGAACTGTTGAAAACACAACACGAGGGAGGGTTGCTTCACTCGTGCCACGCCCGTCTCCTCGGAAATCTGTGCGCGCAGACAGATCTCGACACTTGCATCTGCTTCCCGGCACGACAGCTGAGGCTTTAAGACAGACGAGTGTGCAGAATGTTCTTTTTGTCAGGGCTCTAAAACAAAACCGCCACGAACATCAAGTAATATTTCATCTTAAAGTTAGCTGGAGGAGCTGTAGCTGGAGGATTTGTTGCAGGCTGTGTATTAAAGTGGGATTAATGATGTAAGTGTGCACGGCCACGGCAAACAGCGCATGTGGGAGGGTTAACTCCCGTGTACAGATGTGCGCCTGATGTGAAGCGCCCTAAAAAAGTCCAGGCACATTCATTTTTCCTTCTTTTCTTCTCAGTTCAATACCTTCATACTATTTTGTGAATTCCCCAGTTTGCGCATGACCACATCGTTCACCTGACTTTACATTTGTTTGTGAGGTCCACATACCTACATGGTGCGAGATAAATGGGCAGTCAGAGCCAACAAGTTCTGCTTTGAACGGCACGCAATAATGAAAGTCTTTTTGCCATTGGGACAAACAATCATCAGAAACTCGCAGTGCATGACGCGTTACCCCCTTCTCTGTTCATCGGTCACAGTTTAAGGTTGCCCTGTTCCCAAAGTATTTCCAAACTGACTCTACTGGAAATCGCTGGGTCACAAATGCCATCATTACAACAATATCATCACAGTTGTTCTTGCTGGCCTAAATGTTCCCTCTGCTGGCCTACAGCATCACATTTTATAATTTTGAAATGCTGTTAACGTCTCATTTTTATAAAAATATATATAGAAAACAGCCTGAAAGAGCTGCTGGTTGTTTGTGGTCTCTGTATGCTCCTCTTTTGTCTCTTCTCTTCCCCTCACCCCACCACCACCAGTCGCAGCAGATGGCTGCTCCTCGCTGAGCCTGGAGGTCTCTTCCTGTTAAAAGGGAGCCGTTCCTTCCCTCCATCACTGTGTCAATAAAAGTCAACGGAGAAAAAGACTTTTAAAAAATGAAAAGGACCAAACAAGTGGTGCTGATATCAGTCGGTTTGTGCTCTGTTCTGCTAATTGGAGTATTTACCAGTCTGTCTCCTTCCTTGAATTAACAGTGTATGAATAATATAATCAAATTTAGTATATTCTCTAACATCCCTGCTTTGCATGCACTTGAACCACACCTGAAATCTTTACCTGGAGACGCACTTAGTGCTCTTTAACCCTTTAAAACCGGTCGGAGCAGCACGCTCTGTTTTGCGTAACTATTTTTAAATCCCGGTAGCTCTGCAACCACGTAAGCTAGCGCAATAATTTTTTTTGCATATGAAACCGGAGGAGTTGTACTTACATCTTATGCCATCAGCTTGTCCTCGGTCACAGTTTCCTTCCACATATAGTTTTGCAAAAACTGCATAAAAAGCGCTTGCAGCAACAAAAACATAATATTCCAGAAACACGCTTTGCCGATCTGATCAGCTGTTTGTAACACTTCCTACATTGGATTAGACGTCCGCGTGAACTATCGCATGTCCGCCATTACCTGCCCGAAACTGGAAGTGACGTCATTTTCGCGGAAAATGTAGTTTTTTATCATCAGGGCCTCATGAGCCTATACTGGTGTTTTTAAAAGTTATCTTTGACTTTATGACTTTCTGTGTCGTTTCTGGGATGCTTAGGACTCATATTGCACTGCTGGAAATAGTTTATTTTGATGCATATGCTGCTTTTTTGCAAATTTGCATTATAATATTTATTTTCGTTTTTCCTGCAGTGTATAAAAATTGGTGTATTTCAAAAATAAAACTATGAAGACACTCAAAATAAATTTCCTGTGGTGGGAAACTATTTTGTGCAACTTTTTTGTATTTACAGTTTTGAGGGATAAGCCTCTTAAATTTCTCTAACTAGAAATATATGTTAAAAAAACAAAAACGATTTTAATTTTTTTGTAGTTTATTGCACTTTTTTGCAATTTATGTAGTTACTATGCACTTAATGCAGACATATTATTAAAATCTAGGCTGTAATGGTTGTATTGATGTATAGCAACTTGAAATGCTCCCAAAAATGGCTCCACAACATGTAAAAATATAATATAAGCTCTGGCAGACTTGATTCTATGGTCGGTCTTAAAGGGTTGAAGGCACTTCCTCTGTTTAAATATAGTTCACACCTGTCAACACAATTTGAACACAACCAGCGTGACTTAATGTCCAAAAATCCTGGTGTTTAAGCAATGTTAACTGAAGTTGGTCTATAGTGTGATGTAATGTCATTTTCCTGTAACGGTGCTGTGAGTCAACCGGGAAAGTCGTTAAGAGGTGACCCAGGAAAAGGCGAAGCTTCCTGAGGAAAAACGGGAAAGATTAGAAGAAATATTGGAAGTTAAAACAGCAGCTGCGCTCATCTGAAAACATTCACGTTTCAGTTAAAATATGCAGAGAGTAATTACAAAAAGTATTTTATTAATGAAATTAAAGCGATTAGAGCATTTTTGGCTCTTGTTTTAATTGCTTTAAATGTAATTTAATTTGCTCGCACCGCAGCTTCGGGCGATGGCTTGTAAATAAACAGCTGTGATGACTTCCTCCTGTCCTGCTGACGTGTATTCTGAGCCGTCATTCATTCACCGTTGCCAGGTTTCAGCTCTTATATATGTGGATGCTCGTGAGGCACGAGTTATTTCAGGAACGGCTGGCATGTTAAGAACAATAAAGTCATAGCTTCGGTGAACTTTGCATGACCTGAATCGATAATGTGTTTGCTAAACTGCTGAGAATGCCCTGGAGTTTATGCATTTAAATTGTCAGCAGCTCGCTTTTTCTCATTTTTGTCCGACGCTCATTTAGCTTCTCAGGTGCAGTCGCTCTCCTCTGTTTACCTGCTCTAATCCTCTTACGCCGTCTCTTCTTCTCTCCCTTTTCCCTTTTTTCTTCGACCTTCTCCGACTCCGCCGGTCTGCCGTGGATCATCCCGTCATTCTTCTTGTTTACCCGTCTCTCCTTTACCGTTTCCTCGCCCTGCCTTTTCTCACCACCGCCCTCCCCTCCATCCCTCCCTCCTTCCCTTGCACTTCATCAGCAGCTGTTGTTTATATTCATACAGCACCTGCCACTACCTGCTGCTTTAGCTGTTGACGAGTGCTGCTCAACGGGCGATAAGAATTACAGCCAGAACTCCTGCTCCCTGTCCGTCTATTCAAATTCAATTTCTGAGTTTGAAATTGGCATAGCACTCTTAGATAGAGCGCTCAGATTAAACTACTGTGCCAATACTGCAGGGTCTGCAAAGCACATTGTCAGCTAGTTTTCAGAAGGCAGTGGCAGATTTAAATGCCAAATGCCAAGGTGGAATTTCAATTAGACGAATTTGACATAAGTGAATTGGAGTGTGTGTAGGCCTAATTGGCCTCAAAGAATCCACAGAGACACAATGATGAATGGTAGCAATAATTTCCCATTGCGCGTGTATCCAGGCTTTCAGCGGGAGATAATTCTGATTGGTGTTTAATCACAAAATGAGTTCTAAACTCAAATGCTTGTGAGAAAAGGAAAAAGTTGGTCTGTTTTAAGATTGCTGTAAGAGTGTAGCAAAGCAATAAAGATGCCTGGGGATCCACCGCAAGCAAAGAAAGAGATGTGACAGATATAGGGATGGGTATTGATAAGATTTTCACGATTCCGTTTCCATTTTCGATTCTTTATCGATTCTTTTTAAAAAAGGAGAACACTAAGGTCGATTAGCTTAGAACTTTGTTTTATATCTTCTCTTTGAACAAGATAGAAATTTAGGAGTAACATGGCCTTACAAACCCAACAGTGAGATCTTAAGAGATCCACAGCCTACGGCTCTTCATTGGGGTGTCACAGGGTCCCCAGGAAAAAAATTGTAAATGTAAAATAATAAAATAAATATTCTTCTGTAGCAATAACAAAGTATAACATAAATTATTCTGTAGCAATTACACAAGAATATCCAGTAATCTCCCTACAATTAAACACATTCACTTACCGAAAATCATCTGCTGTGGCAAATGGGTGCAAGCCTTTGACCACAAACTGAGTCACTGCTCGGTGACATTCGTCTATCCTGGCCTGAAAGGAGACGCTACGGTAGACTGCAGTGAGAACTGCCAGCATCTGAGCCAAACTCTGTCTCATCATGGTCATCTAAACGCACAGTAATGGCAGGTTTTGTAATAAGGCAGATCGCGCTAACATAATCTGCACTGTTGTTGATTATTTACCTGCCGCATTAACGGGAGAGGACGTGCAAACGTTACCGCTGCTGCTGGGTTGAGATTCACGAGTCCGGAATTAAAAACACGACATTAATTTAAGGTCATCGCGTGTTTTGTGAGCAAATGCTTTTGCATATTCGTAGTGTTTCCTCCCTTAAATGAAATCTCTACTTTGCAAGTATTGCAAGTTGCCCTGTTGTCATCCGTTCTCGTAAAGTATAACCAAACTTTTGAGCGTTTGAGCCGCCGTGTTTCCTGCCAGGTAAATGACGCTCCGCAACGTGGTGACGTCATTCGGGGCGACTGGAATCGATAATCGTTTGCAAAAATGGCAAACAATTCCAAGGAATTGAAACAGTGGGAACCGGTTCTCAACACCCATCCCTAGACAGATATGTGCGATACAGTTAACGATCAGCTTCCTCACCAAAGGTTAGATGAGACGACTAACAGGGCACGTAAATGAATATGAGGATGGAGATTTAGATAAATAAAAATGTTACTTTCCAACTATGAATCTCTTCCGAGTTGCAGTTGCTTAATTACGTGGAGTCGAGTGGAATTTAGTTTCTTTTGAAGTCGCTTTATTCTTGATCCTTCGTTAAGGTCTCTGTTCCAGAGAGCAGGTTTCATGAAGATTCAGTTTTTTAACCCCGAGATGAGGGAAGCTCCGGGGTTTCTGTTCCAGAAAGAGAGCTAAGTTAAACTTTAAGTCGGTTACCATGGTAACTGACTCTGTGAACCTCATCGGCTCGCCTGGTTTCTCCAGCGAGCTCTGAGTTTCTCTGTGACTCCTCCCCTCCTGAGCAGGAGGGGACAGCTGGTTCCCACCTCAACCAGATTTTTGTGCTTTTTTTCTTGAACATTTCCCACCTGCCACCTTTCTTTCTCTTCTCACATCCGCTCATTCCTGCGTATTATTTTTAATGACTGATCAAGTTTAATGACTCCCAGGCTTCTGGGAAAAGGTGCTGGAGCTCCTAATGGGTAGTCTGTCACTGTAAAGGAAGTGCTTTTTGGTACCAGAAGCTTTCTATGAGCTTTTTATTAGTTTTTTTTTTTTAAATTTATGTGATTTGTAAATGGTCAATACTTGGACCATGAAATCTTGGAATTAATATCTGCATATCCTGTCTACTCAGGAACCCTGGAGGCTAAATCTCCAGACTAGCAGATGATAAGCTTAGATGGGCATAAATTAGCATAAATAGGGAAAACACGAGTAAAATCTTGTTTGATAAATCGAAACAAGTTTTTCAGGGAGTTCTGTGTTTCATAACGGTTAGCTTAGCCGACACAGCTCTGAATGCCAGAAGGCTATTCTGTTTAGAAAAGCAAAAGATTAATTATTTAGGGTCCTGTCTACATGAGGGGTATTGAAAGGGTCCAAGTGCCCCTATGCCCAGCTCTACTGCCCCTCAAAAGCCCCTCTAGCTAGCCCAAGTACCCTCTAGCAGCACAAGAGAGCCTATGGTTAGCACAGATGCTAATCCTGTGTGATCCTAATGCATAGAAGTGGGACCCACTCCTGACATGCTGCTGTTTGCTATGCAGCCTTCCTCTTGTTAGCATATATTTTGGCAGACAGATTTCAGTTCAGGTTGGCTGCACATAGAAGGAGCTTTTTTTATTTCATCCTGGTAGAAGCAGTATTTATTTATTCTGAACCAAATTTATTTTTAACACTCCAATCTCCACCAAGTTCAGCTTGTCGCAGAAAGACGCTTTCTGACTCTGAAGCCGCTCGCTTTTTTCCTCGGTTTATTTGAAGTGGGAACAAGTGTTTACTACAGGAGAGTAAAAATAAATCCTAAATCAAATGCACACGTTATAGTGAATACCAGAAATGACTTCCAAAGATCTGAGGGTCGATTCATTTGGTGGCTCTTCAAGTTTTTTTTCTTTAGTTATGTGAATATCTAGCAACACAAATAAAAAATGAGTCAATGTAAACCTTCTCAGTGTTGCATTTCTTGGCTCTTTGATGTCCTCTCTGTCTTCTTTTGCTCAGACATCACAGGAGTTTCTCGCCGCCTTGATGTCTCGTCTGGGAGGGAAGAACCCCGAGGAGACCGGCGGGTTTCAGGAGGCCCCTCTAGCCTACGATGCAGTGTGGGCGCTGGCACTAGCCCTTAATAAGACTGTGGCACCGCTGAAGGCTAAGGGCCGACGTCTGGAGGATTTCAACTATAACAACCACGACATCACGTCCGAGATTTACAGGGCCCTCAACACGAGCTCCTTTGAAGGCGTCTCGGTAAGTGCAGAAGGAAAGGTGAAAGAGGAGCAGTGGCAAAGAAAACATCTGCTACCCTGTAGTTCGTTAGTCCTCAGAAATATGATTTTTTTAAAAATCTAAATATTTAAAATAATGTTGTCTGGTCCCTAAAGCTATTATTAGAACAATTAGGTTCATGCAAAATCAAATAATATGAAATATAAGTAAATACCCTTTTTTGACTAGAAACACACCAATAACTTTCATACATTCACCAGTAACTTCACGTTTTTGGCATTTTCTTCTGATTATTCTTCTGTCCCTCACGTTTTGCACCGCTCAGCCAGCTTCAGCTGCTCCCGATGAAGCAGCTAATAAAAACTAGCCAGCATTTGCACATCACCTGAAATTCAGAATTCATTTAAAAATCTTTAAATGACATGTGGCCTGTACACGGCCAGGCTCACGTAGGCTCTCACAGAGCAAGTCTGCTGAGAACTTATTGCAGCGATCGACCTCTCTGATCAACTGTCCCACGCTCTTCTTTGAAAGGTGACCATGCTTTTGAGGCAGTAGCTCCTAAAATTGGAACAGCCTCCCTCTGCCCATCAGCTGCTGAAAACTCAGTTTTACAGCTTATTTCCTGAATCACTCACCAGTTATTTTTGCTTATAAGAATTATAAGAGCGTATGTTTGACTGTGGGATATGGAGATTTCTCTAATTTACTTCTTTAATTTGTGTTTGTTTGTTTTTTTATCCAAACTGTGAAGCACGTTGCAGCTGTGTGGTTCCTGTTATAGAAACAATGGATATATGAATTTATAAGATACATCAAATTATTTT
Organism: Neolamprologus brichardi; assembly: GCF_056152115.1. Lineage (NCBI taxonomy): Eukaryota > Metazoa > Chordata > Actinopteri > Cichliformes > Cichlidae > Neolamprologus > Neolamprologus brichardi. The sequence goes on along the minus strand of NC_142114.1, from coordinate 29,580,971 downwards.
ACATTAACTTTGTCAAAAGGCATTTTATGTCACTGAAGAAATGACACTGAATAATAATAATAATAATAATGATACTGATAATAATAATACTGATAATGATAATAATGATAATAATAATAATAATGATAATAATAATAATAATGATGATGATAATAATGATAATGATAATAATGATGATGATAATAATAATAATGATGATAATGATAATGATAATAATGATAATGATAATAATAATGATAATAATAATAATGATAATAATGATAATAATAATAATGATGATGATAATAATAATAATAATAATGATAATGATAATAATGATGATAATAATAATAATAATGATGATAATGATAATAATAATGATAATAATAATAATAATAATAATAATAATAATACTAATAATAATAATAATAATAATAATAATAATAATAAGGGATGCACCAATACCGATCCTGGTATCGGGGCCGATACTGTAAAATGTGTGTGTACTCATACTCGTAAAAGTTAACCGATACCATGAACCGATACCAACTTATTTCATTAATCAGAGGGTGGCTTGTCATTTCTGTTGTAGTTTTTTAGATTGGCCACTAGGGGGACATCCCACGCTAAACAGGCACAGGGTTAGGCGAGTGAGACTGGCAGCTCCAGATAAAAAAGAGAAACTGGAGGCTGCTGTAGCTAGGCTAAACAAAATGTCAGCGGTGTGGAACAGCCAACTTTAACTCAGGTTTTGGAAAAGCGAAGAAAAATGTCAAGAGAAAATCCACGGACAGTGTGTGTGTGTGTGGTAGAAGTATCGGTTTTTGTACTCAGTATCGGCAAGTACTCAGATCCAAGTATCGGTATCGTAACGGTTTGAAAAAATTGGTATCGTTGCATCCCTTATAATAATAATAATAATAATAATAATAATAATAAAAACCAGTTATAAAAGTATGGAAGTGGGGATAAAATAAAAACCATGCACAGTCTCGTGTCACTGGGTATAATCTATTGCAGTCCAGTGCAGCTGCTCCACCAGATGCCCAACGAGTTTCCAATCACTGAGCATTAAAAATGAATTTGAATATTGTGATTTTTTCTACTTTGCATCTTGGAGACGTCTGCCAGCACATTGTGCACCTCACAAAAATGGACACCTTCCATGCTGTGTTCCAGTTAACACTGGGCACTGATCGGAAGGGACAGTTCACCCCGAAATGTCATTTACATATTTTTGCTCTGCCGTGTAGTTCAGTTTAATCCTCTAGATTGATTTGGTGTGAGATGCCCACAACTATCACCACACAATCTTTCTGCTGTCTGTCATTCTGCTGGAAAACATCCTATTAGACAGTCAGAAGCACGAGCGTCTAAGAACACGTAGTTGCATGCATCCTTCTGCATAGTGATTACTTCCTACAATTGCATAAATTGAAATTGCTTTAAAGTTTGTGGATGTTTTTGTGGATGGGTATGACTTCTGGGAAGAGACATTGCTGCTCAGTTAAATTGTATTTTTTGATGTTTCGAACACCAAGGCGAGCGCAATTTACTCCATTATATCTGAGAGGGAGAGAGAGCCAGTGTCTCCAAAACTGGACAACTCGCACAAAAACAGTCTGGATGGATACATAGCACAGCGGGCTAGGGAAACATGTAAATATGTATGGTGCATGATCACAGAGAAGCTGTGAGGGTCTGTTTGAGAGACGATCACGTGCTCATGTGGGCAGTTCTGTGCTAGCAGACAAACCACTAAGGAGAGTCACCTTTGAACTCTGTCTGAAACCTGGAATTTGACAGATGTTGGCTGTCTTTAGCTGTGTCCCAAAACGTCGGCTGCATCCTTCGGAGGACCCGGCCTTCGCGGTCTACGTGGGCCGGGTCCTTCAAAGACAGAGAAGGCCGGAAGTGCGAGGCTGTGAAATTGGACGGTCTAGCCTTCAGATTAGCGTCACCGCTGTGTCGGTGGAGTTTAATAAACTCAACCATCTGCTCCTTGCTATTTAAAATATAACAGGACACTGGCGTAAATTCACCGTCTCACACTTCTGTTTAATCAGTTTTCTGTTTAACGTTTATTCAGCTGTGTGAAAATCCCGGAGGAACCCACCCGATGGATTAATATAGTTTTATTTAATCTAATAACTTTGATCTCAGCCAAACCGATTTACCCCAGAACAAATAAAACACTGAAAAAAGGCAAACAATTACATTTTTAAGTTATCCGAGTGACTTATATATCATGTTTAACCTGAGTAGCGAAAGAGCGGGGGTCTGAAAACGATGAAGCGATGAGTCCGCTGCTCTCGCCGGCTGGAGTGACCATTGAACCCCCCGGCTTGCTATCGAGCCGGTGGGTAACAGACGTCTCCGGAAACGTCGGCACACTTTTGCAAATATGCGATGTCTTGATAAACCAAGCAGATATTTGTAATTTACACCGCTACTTTCTCGCCTTAAAATATGTTAAAAGTTTATTTTGTGGCCCAGAAAGATTAATAAGAGCAATATTAAAACTTAGTAGCGGCCGCCATTGTTGGCAGCTGAAATTTGGCTGGGCCGCGCTATGAATTCTGGGATATAGTGGGCGAAGGATGGATGTCGCTACCCGATCCGTACCGGAAACCCGATCCGTACCCCGCATGCACAAATCTTACGTCACTTCCTCTCTTTGCCAACATTGCGACATTCAATATATTTGAATGATACGGTTAGCGCCCAGTTAGTTCCTAGCATTTCTCAACAGCTCTGCCTCCTTTTCGACTACGGGGACATTTAAACAATGGATAATCCGTATCCGCAACAAATTTTTGCTTTTCTCCTCAACAGAGAGCGTTCCCCGATTGAACAACAGCGCCGTAAAATAAGAAGAATGGCGCCTAATGACAGAGTTAATAATACAGACTTTATAATATGTCACATGAAGATTCAGCAGCCAGATTAAGTGTTTACTGGCAATTGACAGTGTTAGCGGACATCATCATCACTATTCCAACAATCCTCTCCACACGGACAAGCATAAACACACTCGACTATCACTAAATCAAATTTAACACACGTTTGTAATGACGCCAATTCAGTTTACAATAGGGTTCATTCGCTCGGTCAGCAGGTGGCAGTATCCTCGTACACTGGGGAGTAAACTGCCATTAAACGAACAGAAGAAGAAGAAAACCCCTGCACATGCGCAGTACGGATCGGGAGTCCCGATCTGTCATTATCTTTTTATTTTTTTTTTGTTTTTGTCTACATTATATTAAATGTTTCATTATCGGAAACATTTTAAGAGATACTTGTTATTCTTAACATCTTAACAGATACTCTGACCTGTAACTATCGTAAAACGCTTCGACCGGAAGTAGACACCTTTCGCGCATGCGGGGTACCGATCGGGTTTCCGGTACGGATCGGGTAGCGACAAAGGACACACCCGACCCATCCTTCAAATTCGGGAAAATGAAGGACGCATTTGTCGGTCGCATTTGAAGGAGTCGACGAGTTGGGACAGCCTTCGTCGCCTGGCTGTGACGTAATCGGCCTTCAAATGCGGCCTCCGGAGGATGCAGCCAACGTTTTGGGACACAGCTTGAGATCACGCTTACTTACTTCTTCTAAATTCATTTGTGCTACAGAGCTCTTGTTATGTCTTGTGCCTTTTTTAGTTACACAGTTTAGTTTATTTTGAGCCAAGCTAATAGAAAGATGCACAAGCACATTGCTGTCTGGGCTCTTTGTTGCCGCCTCAGACATCCGACAGTCTGGCAGTTGCCCTTGAGAGACGGTGTTATGGTCAAAAACACCTGCAGCTCTGCTTCAACTGCTACCTCTAACTACCTTTTTTTTCTGAAAGATATGCAGGCCACCATTTCTGTCTCAACACAAGTTCAAGAAACAGATTATATGAAGAATATATATGATATCTGCACCCGCCCCCCGCCGCTCCTCCTTTGATGCAGCGTCTCACTAAATCGATCTGTTGTCATTGACGGCTGAGCTCTTCTGTATGCTGTTCCGCTCTACACCATATAGCGCTAAATGTGCTGTACATTACTACGTGAAGATATAACAATCATTATTTGTCTGCGGCGGCGCTGAACTGAACTTTACCGGTTGCCTGGTTTAAAAGCTGTTTGCATTTCTTGCCCGTTTCTCTTCATCTGCGGTCTGTGAGCTAGGCTAAATCGCTGCAGGAGCGGTGTTAATCTCAGCAACCATTGGCAAAGAAAAGAATAATAACTAGTAATATTCCCTGAAATGCAGAATTATGTAGTTAAAAATGAATTTAATGTCAAGTTTCTGCTTTTTGAATGTGTCTCAGGGCCAGGTGGTGTTCGACGCCCAGGGATCCAGGATGGCAATGACTCTTATCGAGCAACTGCAAGGTAAAGCGCTTCTACGCCGTCCTCCCACGTTCAATTATAGTTGCAGAATCTGGACTGAATAATAAATGTCACTCATTGAAGAAAATCATTGCTGAATTTATTCAATGATGCATTGATTGCTGCTTCCAGCGCAGTCCGGAGAAAGGGCTCGGTTTAAGGGGCCCTTTAACTGCACATGCGAACGCGCTGGGCGCAGTGCGGCGTTGACTCGAAGCTTCACTCTAATTGGGCACCAGCCTTCGTTTTAAGCTGTTTCTGGAAATGGCATCCTATTTGTCACCAGCGACTTAATGAGTTTCCCTGCATGGGATAAGGTTGAGGATTATTTTCTACCTCTGTTCTCTTTGGCGTCCTAACGGATGAGAATTTATAATCCTGCCCCTTTCCCCTCACATTCGCTCTCATATTTCCTGTTGTGGTGTCGGGGTAATTTGACATCCACAATGAGACGACCTGACTCGAATCCCTGAATCACTGTGGGACCTCATCAGTATTCCTGGTCAAGACTGCCACATAAGCGCCTTTTTTCCCCCTTCTCTTTCTTTCTCCTTCCTCTCCCCTTGGTGCTTCTTTGTTTGTCCACCTTTTCATCCGTCGATTCTTTTGCGTATTCATTATGTGCCTTCTTTCTGTATTCACATATTGCACCGCCTAAACGGCAGCGTTATAAATATCAATGTTTATCAGCTCTCTCGAGGAGCAAATTAATTACAGAAGCGACGCTAATTAAACTTCATACCTTTCTTGCTTTCTTGTCTCTGCTTCTCAAACATGTAGGAGGCAGTTATAAGAAGATTGGTTACTATGACAGCTCTCAAGGGAACCTCTCCTGGTTTGGCAATGATGTTTGGATAGGTAAGATGGATTTTGCGGCACCGATCGCTCAGCTTCCTGTGTCTGTATTTGTGTCCTGTGTCATGGCGTGAGTCAGCGGGGTTACATGTTTGTGCTTTGACTTCAGGCCTCCGCTGTGTGGCTTAATTTAGCCTCCTTTACTGTCTAAATGATGTATAATCACGGTGGATTTTTCTTTTGTAACCACTTGTTTAGATGAAGCTAGTTATTTGGATTCTGATGCTCGCCCTCAAATTAGCCGGCTGCGCACTCACTGTCCAACATGTGTTAAAAGTGTTGGCGCAGCACATGCACTGTAATCAAACAGGCCGGCGTCCTACTGTGAGTTAGCCTGTTTTTCTTAACCTATATTTGTTTCCACGCTGGCAAACTGGCACCATTAAAAGTAAACAAAAGTGGCTTTTCACAGTTTGTATGATATTTGTCACTGAATTAAATACACGCCTGAAAAAATTCAGTTTTAATCCAAGTTTTGGAGTAACAGGGGCTGTTCTCTGATTTTAAACCCTTCAGTCGAAGCGTTTTTAAATTTACAAGTTATAAAACACCCCAAATTAAACCAGTGACGACTCCACAGCAAACCGTGCTAAGCTGATCTGCTGAGACCTGTAAGTTGACATTTCTTATTCTCGCCTAATCGAAACTGTAAATGAGAGAATAAATAAACCGCCATCAGTCAGAGATGTGACTGCAACAACAGTGATGCACCCATTTTAATAACGTTAGTTGCGGGTGGCCTTGAGAGCGCGTGCGCTGCGCTCAGCAACCTCCAAAAAACTGTCAGCAGGTTGCATTTTATGGCGTAATTGCCTGGTCCAGAGACCTTCAGGGTGGAAAGGGTTAAGCGAACTCATGGACGATTTTTCTCAACGCACAGCAGAAATGATGTGTAAATGTCAATGACTATAAAAATAAGTGTAGCCTGTGTGTGTGTTAGCAGAGTTTTCTCTCTGGAAGTTTTCAAAGTTTGTTTTAAAGCTGATATAAACGCATCAATGTGTCCCAGATAGCCGACACATTCTGGCCCTTTTGGCACTTATGGATCAGTAAAAGCACCAACAAGTACTGTGTGGACTGAACGCAGCCCAGAAGTAGTGACGTGGCCTTGGCATGTGTTGCAGGAGATGTTATTATATTATGTGGGGCAGTTTTCAGAACACACCTCATATCTGTCTAAGAAGTTAAATCTCTGTTTGGCATGAGGCAACCAAATGTGGCCCATGAACCAAATTGTGCACTAAATATTCTTGTATATAGAAGCTTTTACAGTAATGCATGCACTGTGCACTCAAACATATGCGGTTGTAGAATAATAACATGTACACATTGACAGTAAGAGGGAATAACATTGATTTTCTTGTTCCAGTGCAATGTTCTCCTAGGAAAACTTGAGGCACTCGTGGGGTTTTTCATTTAGAAATATGATAAATTTTTGCAGACCCTGCGGTGGCATTATCCTCCCCGCAGCGTGACAGTGTGCCACGCCACGCCACAAAAACAGCTTGAAAAGGCTCAAAGATCACATCACAGATCCCAAGGTGTTGACCTAGCTTCCAAACTCCCCAGATCCCAAATCCGATTAAGCATCCCAAAACAACCTTGCTACCCATAAACCCCAAAGGCACTGCCGCCATTTTCCTGGTATCAGAAACCACAGGAGGCCCATGTGAGTGCCCCTTTGGGTCAGGTTTTTTTTAATATAACATAAAGGGGACCTACACAAGATTAGCACATGCATCGGAGCTTTTGTGTGTGAGCAGAGTAGCAGTGGAGGTCTACAGTTGCACAGCAGTCTCTTCACTTAATCATTTTTGGGATTAATATTTTTCTGATAAAGAATTAAAGGGTGCCACCTTAGTGCCGAATTGGACCGAGTTAGTGAAAACTAAAACTGTGAAAATATGCACTTTTCCAGTTTGATGTACATGTAGTTCAGTTTGACAGTTTAATTTATGGGATGCTGTAGCGACGGTCCTCCAGGCCTTATTTCAACATTTTGTCCTTGCTGACACTCGGAGCTCCAAGCTCGTGTAATCCCTGGAGGTGGAAGAGTTTTAGCCGATAAAAGAGGGAGGATGGACTTTTTTAAAGTTAATTGCTGCAGTCCGGTGCGCGGGGTTTCACAGTGCTGCAATAGCCTCCATACGCTGTGCATCGCAGCTCCGTCGTTCATCTCTTTGCCTGATCTTAGCTTAGCTTGCCTCGCTAACCAACCAAGTTTTTTATTTACATCTTTCTTCTGCATAAAGAAGCTCGGACCTGTGCTTTAACTCCTGCTGCCCATACTTGAGTTTACTGTGAAAACCTATTAGCGATGATTTGCCTCAGACACCAAGACGAGTACTCTGGATGTTTACTGGCCCGTCTCTCCCTGAGGAGGTGACATACTTGTGCCTGGACAGAGTGTGCCACTAATCAATCCTGCACGCCAAGGCAGCCCACAGAGGGACGCCTTTTTTTAGGCTTTTAAGGAAATGATCTGTTGCCAGGGCTTAACTGAACCCAGAAGAGGTAAAGTTTCCAGGTCAGTATCAGCATCCAGGGACGGGTGACCTGTTTGCTTGTAGGCGACATGTTTTTCCATCAGGCCGGCTTCCAGCTCTTTAGTTTGGCTTGTTGCAACGTGACAGGCTCGATGTCAGTCTAGTTAAAAGCCGCTGATGTGAAACTGACACGTTGTCCAGAGTGTCGGAGGTGAGTTTTGTTTGCTTTTTTAAATGAGCTTCTTCTTTTCTGTTTACCAAATAAAGACACATCCAGCTGACATCTACTTGTTGAGAGGAAATGAGTAATTTCCTGCTTTCTGGAGCTGACTCAGTTCGGGGAAGTTTTCTCCTTGACAGCTGGGGTGGAGGGGACGGGGGAAGGGCGTGCTTGATGTGCTGACAGGGTGGAGTAAACAGCGCGGTTTTTAACTTAACCCCTGCGCTTGTTTTCCTTTGTGTTTACCACGCCCCTCCTCGCGTCGCTTTCTCACTCTCTGCACGGTCGCCCTAACAACCGCTTTTTAGCTCAGCTCTTGTTCTGATCGCTGTGGCAACTGTTACAGAGCTGGGTCTCCATGGCAACTTCCCGTCCTGATTCCCTGATCAAGGACGGAGGAGGGCTTAGATGCTGCAAACACGCTGACTGAATGGACAGTTGACACATATACGGCGTGCACCTACTCAGAGCCGTAATTACTACGACTGTACATTCATTCAGACACGGAATTTTAAATATTCCATATTTAAAGTTGACCTTTTATGGTCATTTTCAGGCTTATGGCTTTACTTAGAATCGACTGCAGCACTAATTCATCACAATCCTTACTCATCTCATACTGGAGATAGTAAGGATCATGCACTGAAATCTGAAAGAAGCTTCTGCGAGGTGACCGTATTAGGGATATATGCTCTCAGTGACATCATACAGAGCCAAGAGTAGAAAAAGTGTGTGAAACGGAGCATCAATCTGAAGTGTTAGCTTTTCACCTCAGAGATTATATATTCAAAAAAATATCCTAATAGAATAAATCTAATTAATCTAATTATAGCTGTAGGAGCTGCAGTAAGCTCAGTTCTTTCTTACACCACTGCCAGATCTTTTTTGTTTTCAAGCTTGTGGTCTTCAGTTTTTAGCAAAGTCATTCTAGAGCAGGGGTGGGCAATCTCAGTCCTCGAGGGCCGGTGTCCCTGCAGGTTTTTAGATCTCACCTTGGGTCAACACACCTGAATCACATGATTAGTTCGTTACCAGGCCTCTGGGGAACTTCAGGACATGTTGGTCGTGTCCAAATTCATGGGCTGCATCCTCACCCAGCAGAGCTGCAGGTGTTTTTGACCATAACACCGTCTCTCAAGGGCAACTGCCAGACTGTCGGATGTCTGTGGCAGCAACAAAGAGCCCAGACAGCAATGTGCTTGTGCATCTTTCTATTAGCTTGGCTCAAAATAAACTAAACTGTGTAACTAAAAAAGGCACAAGACATAACAAGAGCTCTGTAGCACAAATGAATTTAGAAGAAGTAAGCAAGCATGACCTCAAGCTGTGTCCCAAAACGTCGGCTGCATCCTCCTGAGGCCGCATTTGTAGACCGATTACGTCACAGCGACGCGCCGAAGGCTGTCCAAATTCGTAGACTCCGACAAATGCAGCCGACAAATGCGTCCTCCTTTTCCCCGAATTTGAAGGATGGGTCGGGTGTGTCCTTCTTGGCCCACCATATCCCAGAATTCATAGCGCGGCCCAGCCAAGCTCCAGTTTCCGGCAATGGCAGCCGCTACTAAGTTTTAAAATTACTCTTCTTAATCTTTCTGGGCCACAAAATAAACTTTAAACATATTTTCAGGCGAGAATGTGGGTTAGCTCATTGATAATTAAAAATGAACACAAAAAACGGAGGAAGATTTCGGGGTCCATTTTCGATTTTCGTGCCGTGGCGCTGACAACCGGAAATACTCTGAATTAAGGGCGGGAGTAGATCGAGAAGGCTAGACCGTCCAATTCCATAGCCGTTTACTTCCGGCCTATCCAACCTCCTGAGGACCCGGCCCACGTAGACCGCGAAGGCCGGGTCCTCAGGAGGATGCAGCCCATGAATTTGGACACGAGCATTGAGGAGCTAATTTAGCCATTTAAATCAGCTGTGTTGGTTCGAGGACACATCTAAAACCTGCAGGGACACCGGCCCTCGTGGACTGAGATTGCCCACCCCTGTTCTAGAGTCTCCCAACCCCACAGTCATCATGGAAGGAGTATTTTAATTATAAAGTGTGTTGGATATTTACTGTCTGTAACAGAAACATGTGAAGGTGTGTTGAGGTGTCGAGGGAAAAGCAGCTGGGTGAACGTAGAGTTGCGAAAGCATTCTGAGCCTCACAAACCAAAAATAAAAATTTAAAACAAAGGAAGTGCAAAGATGATGTAACTACTGTAATATTCTCTCTTTGTGAAACTTTAACAAGCTGGCAGCGAAGCCAGGCATGTGTCATACCTCCATATATCACAAAAACACAGCTGCACTTCACACATAGTGAGTGTAACATGTACAGCATTGTGTGTATGTTTGGTTTCAAATGACAGAATTGGACAGAAACTGTGTGCGCTTTATCAGATTGTGCCTTTAGGAAACACGGACATCCGTGTTCTCTTGACTCGTATAAATTGGTGATGCTTCTTTTTAAAGAAGCAACGATGGCAGATGAATTCATTCGCAGATTATTTACTGACTTAAATGATTCATTATTCAACAACTTGTACAAAAACTGTTTCATGTTGCACTGCGAATCTGTGCATTCAAGATGTAAAGTGCATGTTTAGCATTTTTACTTGATTATGAGAACAGATGATGTTTTTCCTTTCAAACTACTAAACTGTTTATCTGTTAAGGACTAAATGTTGCACTGTTTCAACAGACTTTAGGCTCTTCAGTGCTTTTGTGCAGAATTTTTGTCGCCACCATCAAATCTGTTGCTAGGAGTGGCTTAAAGGTCATCATCCGATATTGTGTAAATATGAACAGAAGCATCAGTGATTCCCTTTAATGTGTCTGTTGTGGCTTTGTGAGTCACGCTGTTTTGGGGGGGATTTCTTATTTAACAGTGTTGCATTTTATTTGTGTTGAAGATACAAATTTCTATTCATTTCTAGTTTTTACTTTACCACATGAACAGACTGTTGGTCCTGCTGGATTTGATCCATGTGGAGAGTCATTTTGCCAGTGGTGATCTTAATCAGAAGACATAAATTTAGCTGAACTTGTGTAATCACATGAAGATTACTTGAGGAATATGGACGGACTGCAGGTATCCTGTATGAAGATCCCTAATGTCCCAGTGTCTCCTCATCCTCTCATCTCACTCAAACACAGTTTGATTGATGTACAAATCAGTCAGGACCACTCAAGTCAAAATAAGATGTTTGTTTCCATCTGCTGTAAATTATGTTTGACTAAATGTCTGCGAGAGCAGCGGCAAGACGTCAGCGCAGAGCAGAGGAGGCATCAGCAACATCAGATGTGACGGTGATTAAGAGGAGCTTGTAGACTCACAGCAGCTGTGGACCTTATGTGAAATGAGCCCGTTGGATGTGTAGACGGGTATCAGCTATGTAATCAGCTTATGTGGGTATTGAGATCAGATCTCTGCGGACCGACTGATCAATCGTGTTAAAGAGAGAGCTGAACCTGAACGTTAAACGTTTGATTTTGTGATCGATTTACACTCCTACCCTCACCCACGGCCACGAGCTGTGTGCAGTGACCAATGAAACAAAGAAGCAGGTCCAAGCTGAGGAAATGAGCTTCCCTATAGATCATAGGTGTCAAACTCTGGCCCGTGGGCCAAATTTGGCCCGCAGCCTAATTACATTTGGCCCGCGAAGCCCATACCAAATTACTATCAGAGCTGGCCTACTGGTATTATACAGCTAATATATATATTGTTTAGTATTAAGCTTGGCTTGTTCCACTTATTTGAGTCCATAAGAAAAGATTCATTCTTATATCTGAGGAAGATTTTTTTTAAATAAATATTAATGTTTGTTCCAGTTTTGAATTTTGGCCCACTGTGTATTTGAGTTTAACACCCCTGCTATAGAAGCTTGTTTAGAGTGAGAAGCTCAGTCGTTTAATGAAGACACTCCTCCATCAAAAGGAGCCAGATTCGTTGGCTTAAGCATCCTGCTACGGTTCCTCGGCACTTTATAGTGTCGAGGAGACTCGGGCATGTCTAAGTGAGGTGAAAGATTATGTGTCCGGGCTGGCTTGGGGCCACCTTATTATCTCCATGGCCAACTGAGTAGATTGATTTCTAACTGCTTAAAAAAATAACCCTTTATTTCCTCTGGTTTTCCTGCCATACCTCTTTAATTTAACTTGGCACACTGTCTTATATTGTCATTCTTCAGTCAGATGTCACCAGACACGAGCTGGCTATGTGACTGCAGTGACAAGCATCTAAACACAGCATGATCGGCTCTCTGACACTCTGCGACCCCCGAGGGGACGACACTCTGACACTTCCCTCTGACATCTGACACATCAGCTTCATGCAGCGCTGACACTCCCGCCCTGTTTCCTCTCTGACATGAACACACACGCTGTCTCCCTCTGTTTTTCCCTCTCTGTGCATGCTTAAATGCACCCTGGCACTCGTACGCAGCCTCTTCACTATGTTCTCTCATACTTACTCTATCGATCTGCATGCATGTGAATAATTAGACTTAAATTCGCATAAGCATCCTCACACACACACGCACACATCTGCAGGCGGTCTCGGATTTAGGCAGACAGATAGTCAGAGGCTGTTGAGTGTAAGACGAGGCTCCCTGTCCATCTGCCCCTCTTTGAACTCTCCTCACAGAGGAATTCTTCTGGTTTAAAGCTACACAAGCATGAATAATTTGGTCGTCGGTCCACTCGATAAAACCCTAAAGCTTCAACTCTTAATTAACAAACTTGTCTTCTTGCTCAGTACATTACTTTACAGTATGGTAATTACTGAAACACATTCAAGCACAAATCGGTGGTTCGTGGCTGCGTGTTTCACGGCATGCTGTTCAACCGTGTCAGAAATTAAAAGTGTTACTAGTTGTTCCAAAGGGCAGAAATCCCTGTCATAAGGAGGAGAGAGACTTTGATTAAATTAGGATACCAAGGCACGTCTTCAAACAGTCAGTGTGTTTCAGTTGGCTGCACGTGGCAGATATCGCTGGATCGAGAAAGAAAAGAGAAGCCTGCTTTCTTGTGTTGACGTTGGTGTGAATGAATGTCGCGCTGCAGGTTTTAGGAGGTTGATGAAAGGCTCAGAAAACAGTCATTTCATCTTTGTGGTTATTTAATAGAGTAAAAAGCAGATATTCTACTCATAAATATACATAGATTAGTGTATAATTGTCTTCCAGCAAACTGATGCGTTCTCATGAACTCATAATTAATCCATTAAAAGTAAATAGGAGCGCATAAATAGGGACATTTAAATCATCCCTGCGCCTTCAGACTCAACATATGAAGTATTTACACCCGTGTTTTATCCTCTTCATGTCACATCATCCTGTTCCTCCTCACCCCAAACCTCAAAAGTAAAGTCAGGTTTCTAACATGGAAAAACACGCTTATTTATTCCCAATATTCTTGCGACTCCCCAACTCTGGACAGCTGACAAAATCCAGCTGAACAACACCAACATCTGGTTATAAGCTAACATCATGCAGTGGCTCTGTAGCCCCTTTTACACATTTATGATTTTTATATCTTGAAGGTAAAATTCTAACAAAACAGATTCTTTGATTTATTTCATTGATGTGTTTGAGATGGACGCGTGGTCACATATGCATATATAAATTAGAAGGCAGATCATTGATAACCAGAGATGTAACGCGTTACTGTAATCCGATTACTTTTTTCAAGTAACGAGTAAAGTAAGGGATTACTATTGCAAAAACGGTAATTCGATTTTTTTGTGAGAATGTCTCATGACAGTGACGTAAGCGAGTGCGACGTTCGTGACAACAGCTGTGTGCAGATCAACAATGGATCATATATCGAGTGCAGAGAGAGTATGAGCGTGCAGCGTTTAAAGCGTGGAAGTACTGACCTTACTTTGAGTTTGATTCCATAAAAAGTGACAAAAACATTAGTGTCCGTTGTGCGTGGGAAGAAAACTTCTTTTTACAGAGAAAAAAAACCCCTAAACTTCCAAACAAGCACCGAGTAGCTACGACGTAATGGGAAACTCACAGAGAAACTCGCGGATTCTTCCACTGACCGCTGCACACCTGCACCAGGGTAACCCTCCGCCTACCCCACTCCTGCTTTACAGGTGAAAATAGAGCAACAGGACCGCTAGTCTTTGACTTTATTTATTTTCTGCTGTGTTTCACTTGCATCTATTTGAAAGACTGAGTGTAAACACAAAAAAATATTTTATTTTATGTGCTGGAATGTGCAGAAAATAAGTTTAAATGTTAAACTAATTTCTTCCAGTCAGAGAATGTTGCAGATAATTAAATTTTTGCTTGATGCATAAAGTTAAAAGATTAAAACTAATAAAACAAGTTTTAAAAAGAGACTTTTCCATTTGATTACATTTTGTATGATGATTATGCAGAAAAAGTAGAATTGGGCTGAAAGATCTATCGATTTATCACCTATTCAGGTTGTAAATCGTGTTTTTAAAAAGTAACTAAGTAATTAATTACTTTTGAAAATAAGTAAGCAATCAAATTACTTTTTTGGGGGAAGTAATCAGTAATTAGTTACTGATTACTTTTTTCAAGTGACTTGACCAACACTGTTGATAAAAGCGTCACCGGTCGGTAAGTATTCTTTTTGGTCTGAAGGCAGTTTGTGAAATAATCTTGTTTATTTTTCTTCCTCAACATGATTTGTCAAACATTATTTCATGAGCACAACCTTTGTCTATCTGCTCTTTCATCTTCTGATTTGTGTCCATATATGTAAAATCAAGATGTTCTGGATTGGATTTAGATTAGAGGGGCTGGAGGGACGTTCATGTTCCTTCATGATGTCATAGGTTATTGATTGCTTGGCCATTAACACCAGTGCAGGAAAAGATGCTGGTTTGGATTTAAATACAGTTGTTGTCTTTCAAAGCTTTGCTGACACACACCCACTTTCTCTAGACAAAATACATGCTTCAAATATACTTCCTATTGAAACCCATTACTGGAAAAACTGTGTTAACTGGCATGACAGAATGTGACACTGTGTGACCATTAACCCCAAAAAATAGATACTAAGAGAGAAGCATCACTGTCTACTGGTATCATATAAATAAAACTGAATAGAGCTGTAGGTGGAAAAAAGTAGAGCAAGAGCCGACGTGTCCTTCCTCCAGGGATAAAAAGAAATAAATAAAAATGACACACTTTTCCAGCGGTTCGACATTTTCAGCATCTAGAGTGATTATTTCTTAGAAGCTCGGTTATCCCCTCTTTATTTTTAGGATAATGCTGCCTATCAGATTTTTATATCAGTTTTCTTTTTAAAACACCATTAACGTTTACATTTTGGAGACGAGCTAAATCACAAAATGAAAAATCTGGTGAGTACAGACGAGAATGAGACGCTATCACGTAGCCCTGTCTGCTCCACTGGCTGTAAAAGCTCAGACTGAGCACGAACTCAGATGTAGTACTTTATTTTCTAAACTGTCTCCTTGAAAGATCCATTATCACCACTACCCTAAGAACATATAACCTGTAACCACACCTATTCACACTCTCACAGGGAGGGGGAGCGTAATAGCCGACCTCTTGAGGTATCAATCTCCTGACTGGGGACAGCGCTGCTGGGCTTTCTGTCATTTTTTTAAATAATGGCTGGATTTCTTTCTGAATTTAACCCTTTAAAACCGGTCAGAGCAGCACGCTCCGTTTTGCGCAACTACTTTTAAATCCCGGTAGCTCTGCAACCACGTGAGCTAGCGCAATAATTGTTTTTGCATATGAAACCGGAGGAGTTGTACTTACATCTTATGCCATCAGCTTGTCCTAGGTCACAGTTTCCTTCCACATATAGCTTTGCAAAAACTGCATAAAAACCACTTGCAGCAACACGCTTTGCCGATCCTATCAGCTGTTCATAACACTTCCTATGTTGGAATAGACGCCAGCGCGAACTATCGCATGCCCGAAACCGGAAGTGACGTCATTTTCACAGAAATGTAGTTTTTTATCATCAGGGCCTCATGAGCCTTTATTGGTATTTTTAAAAGTTATGTTTGACTTTCTGTGTGGTTTCTGGGATGCTTAGGACTCATATTGCACTGCTGGAAATAGTTTATTTTGATGCATATGCTGCTTTTTGCAAATTTGCACCATAACATTTATATTCGTTTTTCCTGCAGTGTATAAAAATTGGTGTATTTCAAAAATAAAACTATGAAGACACTCAAAATAAATTTCCTGTGGTGGGAAACTATTTTGTGCAACTTTTTTGTATTTACAGTTTTGAGGGATAAGCCTCTTAAATTTCTCTAACTAGAAATATATGTTAAAAAAACAAAAACGATTTTCAATTTTTTTGTAGTTTATTGCCCTTCTTTGCAATTTATGTAATTACTATGCACTTAATGCAGACATATTATTAACATTTAGGCTGTAATGGTTGTATTGATGTATAGCAACTTGAAATGCTCCCAAAAATGGCTCCACAGCATGTAAAAATATAATATAAGCTCTGGCAGACTTGGTTCTATGGTAGGTCTTAAAGGGTTAAACCTGGACCAGTTTTTTTTTCTGCCACAAGTTTCACTTTAGACTTTATTTACATGATGGCTGTCGACATAATGATGTCAGCCCATTGGTTGGTGGACTTTACACTGTAGCACTTGATGAACTTTTTGAGTCCAGACGGTGTGATATTTAGATGAGAGGTTAGCTATCAGCTAACACCAGTGAGCGTGGTTAGCTTCTATGTATGTAACGCTCAGACATGCACAGCTAATTAGAGAGAAACTACAAGAAATTAACCAACCACAACTGAAACACAAACTTCCTAGATGGTCTGCATCTCACTGTATTTTATATTGTTTGATGCAGAGTTGGACCAAAGCTGGTTTACTAACTCACTTTGCTGTGTAGCGTGGCTCACTTCTCCTTCAGTAACTACTTCACTGCACCCACATTCCCCCCTTTTGTGGATGACTAAGTAAGGTGACCGCAGCTAGCAGCGTTTTTCTTGCTGTTGCAGCAACTTCTCTGACATACTTTCCACTTCAATCCCGCTAAGTCACACTGAGTCACTCACACAGGTGCAGTGAAGCTGTGGTTACTGGGTCGAGCGAAGCGCTGGTGAAGATCGTCAAGGAATTATTTTGAATTTAGTTGGCATTCTGTTGTCGTCTCTGGCTCCCGCTCCTCTCCTCGTCTGTTTCCTGAGCGAATGCTAGCTCCACTGTGACCTCCTCTGTTACTCACTGGTGTTTGTTGCTGGTCTAATGAAGTCAGTGCTGGTTGGTGCTCTTATCATCATGATATTTGACGGTGTGCTGCATGTTAGAAAGTTAACCGTGGTTTCTGACTGAGATATGAATGATTTTGGCCATGAACAATGAAAATGTGGTAAGATAACCTTTTCACAACAAGGTCCGGTGCACTGACCATCAAAAAACTGGAATCTATCCACGCACCCCAGAACTGTTTATCTGTATGTGATTTTCAATACTGCAAAGTTGGGCATTTTAACATGCATGTCTATGGGGACTGACTTGTATTTTGTGCCAAATGGCCATTAGAGGAACTGCAGTTTTTGGCACTTCCACATTAGATTCACTTCTAGAGGTCGTTGCATGAATTCACACAGGTCTCCTTTCACCAGCAGCACATATGATTACATGGCATGTCAAGTCATGACTACCTGAACAATGAAAGAACTTTCTATGAGCACCAAGTGACATGCTTGAGACTGAGAGTCTTTTTTCCAAGATTGTCGCGGAGCAAGAAAACAGCATGTTTTTGGGGTGTTTTTCAGGGTTTTTCAGTGATGGACAGATATTGAGATTGTGGCCTCCATGATTTTCTTCCAGGTGAAACGATTTGTTTTCATGGTCTGATCTAGAAAAATGCATTTAGCTTCAAATATTATTCAACTAGTTCAAAAATACTCTGCACAGCTGAATAAATGACAGGTGGACAAAAATGTTTTCAAAGTATAAATTATAACCACACAATCTCACTACCTCACACTGACACTGTAATTTAATAAAATCATGCACATTCATACCTCGGGGGAATTTAAAAGCATCACGCCACCAACTGCATGACGTCGGACTGTGGGAGGAAGTCAGGCAGCGAGAACACGCTAACTCCACACAGAAAGGCCTCGGCCAGACGATGGATTTAAACCAGCAACCTTCTTGCTTCAGAAGTGCTAAACATCGTGCTCCCGTGCAGCTTTTGGTGTGGAGGTTATAATTTATAATGTATGCTTTAAACAAAGAAAAGTATTATTAAAAGCTTTAAGCTGTCTTATCGTGGTATTTTTTTTTTTACCTGTTGCTGCCCCTGTTGTCACTAGGGTCACAGTTTATTCAGCTGTGTAAAAACTATAACTTTAATCTCAGCCAAACCGATTTACTCAGGAACAAATAAAATACTGAAAAAAGCCAAACAATAACATTTTTAAGTTATCTAAGTGACTTATATATCATGTTTAACCTGAGTAGCGAAAGACGGCGGTGGGTTTGAAGCCAGGAGTCCGGTGTTCTCACGGCTCTAGTTAGCCTAGCCCCCGGCTAGCTATCGAGCTAGTGGGTAACAGACGTCTCCGAAAACGTCGGAGCGCTTTTGAAAATATGTGGTGTCTTGATAAACTGAGCAGATATTTGAGGTTTACACAGCTACATTCTCGCTTGAAAATATGTTAAATGTTTATTTTGTGACCCAGAAAGAATAATAAGAGTAATATTAAAACTAACTAGCTGCCGCCATTGTTGGAAACTGAGCTGGGCTGCGCTATGAATTCTGGGACACAGCTTCTTCTTCTTCGGGGTTTAACGGCAGCTGGCATCCTTGTACATGCAGTGCTGCCATCTTCTGTTTCAGTCCGTTATTACACTCTTAAATCCTACTACTTAATCCTGCGTCATTTGGGATCTTACAAAGCTTCAAACGACGCGTCGACTATTAAATCAGTCATCAACGATTTTAATAGTCGACGTAATCGTGACTACTCGACTAATCGTGGCAGCCCTAGTTGTCATTATTCCAACTGATGATGATGTTTTTGACCACAATCATCAGTCTCTGTAACATCCGTGCACCTTTGCTGCTGTCAGGTTTTCAGAATGCTGACGTGGTACATTGTATTGGGACAAAGTTTCACCAGTGGCACTTTAAACTGCTTCATCCTAATTTAAGTATGGCTTTCTGACCTTATTTAAATGCCCATCAGACACTCGGGATTCATGTTATTCATGTTTAAACATTTCGCCTGCTTCTAGACTCCTTTAAATAAGAGAAGGAGAGAGAGAGAGAACAAAGGAGCAGTTTGTGAGAGCGAGTGAGCATGAAGGCAGAGGTGATACTTCAGTTTAGAATCTGCTGCATTATTGAATGTAATTTTGTGTTTAAGCACTCGTGTACCTAAATGCACGGTTCTTCTCCTGCTCTCTTTCACCCTTTTCTGTAACTACTGAATCTATCTAATAAAGATAAAAAGGCATCGAATCAGCCTGAGAAGCTTCAGTGACTCAGTCATTATGAAAAGTTATCAGGAGTTACGGTTTCTACTTAACAACAGTAAATGGTACTTTAATTATTCGATTCTTAATGCTGCTCGAGCAGTTTGTGCAGTCGTGCATTGAGACATTCATTCATTTTTGGTGAGGATGTGTAGAACCGCTGCTTTGGTTGCCATCGTCTTGGCCTCCGTTGCAAATATAAGGAACCGTGGATTTGCTTTTAACCAGAACATTTGCTCCGATGCACATAAAACAGTAAGTCTCTGTTAGTCAGGCATCTGAAGTTGAAATGAACCGGTACTGACTGGTCATGTTCACAGAATAAAAGCAGGAAGGGCAGTGGAATAGCAATGAGTGGTTATTTCCCAGCCAATTAAACAAATGACTGTTTTCATGATTAATGGACTCATCGTTTAAACTTTAAAATGACACAAAATTATGAGAGAAGGCTCTTTCATCTAAATAATCAAACTCAAACAGTTGTTATGAGGGGGTAGCTATGGAAACAGGCAAGTTTTAAGCATGTTTCTTGTGACATCACTCACTTTTCAGGTAATAGGTTATACAATAAATAAGCAAATTACCTTTTTGTCTTTATGAGGTTGAAGTTTTTCCCATCAGTGCTTTTTGGGATGTAACTGCCTGTGAAAAGTCTTAAAAGAAGTATTAAGCTACATATTTATGAGCTGTTGTTAAAGATCTAACATGTAAAGTATCGTATCATCATCCTTAAAGTGCTCTGGATGACAGAGCGCTCACCCAGTTGCCGGGGTAATTATTTGAAGCTGTGAGTAAAGGAGGTCTTTACAGGTTATTGTCTCATTAATGGGATGTTGGGAGTATCCGAGCAGTCGAAGCATTTTCCTTCCCCTTATTTCTTTTCTTTCTCTCCGTTCAGGTGCCGGGCCTCCGGCCGATCGGACAGTGGTGATTGACGAATACAGGTACCTGTCTCAAAAGCTGTTTGCAGCCGTGTCCGTCTTCGCCGGCCTCGGCATCCTGCTCGGCATCGTCTGTCTAACCTTCAACATCTATAACGGGAATGTCCGGTGAGTCCTCGAACACTCGACGTCCCCATAGCCTGAAATATTCTCCCCTCGTAGTCTTCGCTTATTATTTTGCATTCACTGTCGTTCTGTTTATCTCGCCTTGAGTTTTTGTTTGGAGAGGTCATTGTATAAGCTGCTTCTCCTGCACAAGCCTTTCACTTGTTTACTTTGGATTCAAGCGTGCGTCAGTGAAAGTGTGTTTGAATATAAATGAGTGCCTTTGTGAGCACGCCAGACATTTTTAAATAATTGTATTTTTTTTTACTCTAAAACTCAACAGAAAAATTATGCTCCAACAATTTTGAGCCTTAATTAGTGCAGATTTTTAAATAAATCCAAAATGTTATAGTGTCAGCTTTTCAAGTGTAGTAATTATTTTTGTTTTCTTGCTTTACTTAATTAATTGTTTTTAGATTTTAAAGACTGTTAACGCCACAAAGTTTGGATCTTGAAATTAGCTGTGGTTAAGTCACGCGAGAAAAATCTTCCTTTTAAGATGGAGCTACAGATGAAACGGTCAAACAGCCGAAACTAATGAGGACCGACGGAGTCGCGTCTCAAAGATTCAAGAGACAGCTTTGTTACACAAAAGTCATCTGTTTGGATAAAAATCTGTGAAGTCGGAGGAAATCAGATCTTGTAACAACCTCCTGCTGCTCACAGAGACCTCATCACTCACTGTGTTTGCACTCCAAGCGTGACTTTGAGTTTTTCTTGGATTTAAAACACAGCTCAAAATAATTCTCAGAGATCTTCTTCTCCTTTGAGGTTAATGTAAATGAATGGCATGCAGTTTGCAAAGTTAGTGGTTTGGGCTTTTTTTGCTATCTTGCTGCTGGTTTCATTGTCACAGCTTAAACGTGGCTCCAGAGCAAATGCAAATAAATTCAGTTAAAAAAAAACTGCCTTTTGAACTGGGATTTATGAGCTTAATACATGTCTGTGGAGCCAGTGGAGGATATCTCTGAGGTCTCTTTAACATAGTATTTTTATGTTTGACCTGGGTCAAAGTGATTTACACTCCCACAAGTCCACAAGCTTATCAGGAGATTTACTTATTTATTTTTTTCTCTGGAAAGCTGGAGAGGTTTGTTCTTCTGAGGATCTCTGGCTGACTCCAGTGTGCCAATCAGGCCCTCCTCCACCTTTGATTATATTTCAAACACAATTTCACCACGGGCTGCTTTCAGCAGTGTGAGTCAGATCAAATCAAATATATTCAGTAAAATGTTTTCACAAAACAGGTTTGCAGCAGCTGCCTTGTTAGGAGACAAAACTCCAAAATCAATCCACCTTAAAACAACGAAAGAGTCAAAAGCAATCACAGACGAGAAATCCAACGAACTGAATCCGACACGTCTGACCTTTCGATGTCTCAGCTGCAGCTACAATAAAGTTCAGCAAATGTTTGACCTTCCAGGTGATTTCACACCTGTAGTTCAGTTAGTTTGGTTCACCTCAAACGGAGAAACAGATGTTTGCTCTTCAGCTGCGTTTATAGAGCAGGAAAAAGTGACTCAGATCTGGGTTTTTTCACTGAGCTGAATCTTAGAGCGGACAAAAACCACAAACAACAAACATGAGCTGCAATGATGCCACATAAACACCTGGGGGGTGAAGTGCTCAGCGCATCATGGGAAGTCCCCCAAAAGCACATTCATCTAGCGGCATGACTAAAGGATGGTTCAAGGTCACCTGATCCCCCCCCCCCCAACTATAAGCTTTTTTTAAAAAAAGGACATTTTGAAGCCTGCTCTTAAAAGCAGAGGGCATCTGTCTCCTGAACCTGAACTGGGAGTCGGTTGCACAGCAGAGGGACCTGGAAGCTGAAAGCTCTGCCTCCTATTTTAATTTGGAGAACTCTAAGAACACAAGTAGACCTGCAGTCTGAGAGCAAAGTGCTCTATTAGGATAAAATGGTACTATGAAGTTATGATGTTGGCTAATCATTCAGCACTTTGAGCACAAGGAGAAGGAATTCAATTTAACAGTGAGCCAATAAAGAGAAGCTAATAAACGAGACGTATAATCTCTTCAATTCAGCTTCTAGGAGCACTGGATAATAAGGAATTACACTAGTCCAGCCTTCCCAAATGCAGAGTGGAGTGAACAGCACAGATCACATGGACTCATTCAGACCATTTAGATGTGCATCTTTAATCTGAGCAGTCAAAATGGACTTTAAGTGATCAGCCATGAGAATCCCGTGGAGGCACTTACAGTGGGGCAAAAAAGTATTTAGTCAGCCACCGATTGTGCAAGTTCCCCCACTTAAAATGATGACAGAGGTCAGTAATTTGCACCAGAGGTACACTTCAACTGTGAGAGACAGAATGTGAAAAAAAAATCCATGAATTCACATGGTAGGATTTGTAAAGAATTTATTGGTAAATCAGGGTGGAAAATAAGTATTTGGTCACCTCAAACAAGGAAAATCCCTGGCTCTCACAGACCTGTAACGTCTTCTGTAAGAAGCTTTTCTGTCCCCCACTCGTTACCTGTATGAATGGCACCTGTTTGACCTCATCATCTGTATAAAAGACACCTGTCCACAGCCTCAACCAGTCAGACTCCAAACTCCGCCATGGCCAAGACCAAAGAGCTTTCGAAGGACACCAGGAAAAGAATTGTAGACCTGCACCAGACTGGGAAGAGTGAATCTACAATAGGCAAGCAGCTTGGTGTGAAAAAATCAACTGTGGGAGCAATCATCAGAAAATGGAAGACATACAAGACCACTGATAATCTCCCTCGATCTGGGGCTCCACGCAAGATCTCATCCCGTGGGGTCAAAATGATCATGAGAACGGTGAGCAAAGATCCCAGAACCACACGGGGGGACCTGGTGAATGACCTGCAGAGAGCTGGGACCAAAGTAACAAAGGTCACCATCAGTAACACACTACAACGGCAGGGAATCAAATCCCGCAGTGCCAGACGTGTTCCGCTGCTGAAGCCAGTGCATGTCCAGGCCCGTCTGAAGTTTGCCAGAGAGCACATGGATGATACAGCAGAGGATTGGGAGAATGTCATGTGGTCAGATGAAACCAAAGTAGAACTTTTTGGTATAAACTCAACTCGTCGTGTTTGGAGGAAGAAGAATACTGAGTTGCATCCCAAGAACACCATACCTACTGTGAAGCATGGGGGTGGAAACATCATGCTATGGGGCTGTTTTTCTGCCAAGGGGACAGGACGACTGATCCGTGTTAAGGACAGAATGAATGGGGCCAAGTATCGTGAGATTTTGAGCCAAAACCTCCTTCCATCAGTGAGAACTTTGAAGATGAAACGAGGCTGGGTCTTCCAACATGACAATGATCCAAAACACACCGCCCGGGCAACAAAGGAGTGGCTCCGTAAAAAGCATTTGAAAGTCCTGGAGTGGCCTAGCCAGTCTCCAGACCTCAACCCCATAGAAAATCTGTGGCGGGAGTTGAAAGTCCGTGTTGCTCGGCGACAGCCCCAAAACATCACTGCTCTTGAGAAGATCTGCATGGAGGAATGGGCCAAAATACCAGCTACTGTGTGTGCAAACCTGGTAAAGACCTATAGTAAACGTTTGACCTCTGTTATTGCCAACAAAGGTTATGTTACAAAGTATTGAGTTGTATTTTTGTTATTGACCAAATACTTATTTTCCACCCTGATTTACGAATAAATTCTTTACAAATCCTACCATGTGAATTCATGGATTTTTTTTTCACATTCTGTCTCTCACAGTTGAAGTGTACCTCTGGTGCAAATTACTGACCTTTGTCATCATTTTAAGTGGGGGAACTTGCACAATCGGTGGCTGACTAAATACTTTTTTGCCCCACTGTACATGTATAGTTAACATCTTCATTCCTGAAACACCCTGTACTGCTTCAAGCAATATTTGTTACGAGAAAAAAAAAACAGAACTATTTTTCAAAGGTCAAAGAGGCCATCTTATGAACATGGATGTAGTATTTGTCATGCTTTATTTCTGTTGCTTCAAATAAAGGTGCAAAGCATTCAGAGATTGGGCGAAATGATAGTTTAAGATAGGGACATTGGTCTTAACCCTTTAAAGCCAGTCGGAGCGGGCACGCTTTGTGTAAGTATTTTTAAATCCCGGTAGCTCTGCAACTACATAAGCTAGCGCAATAATTTTTTTTTGCATATGAAACCAGAGGAGTTGTACTTACATCTTATGCCATCAGCTTGTCCTCAGTCACAGTTTCCTTCCACATATAACTTTGCAAAAACTGCATAAAAAGCACTTGCAGCAACAAAAACATAATATTCCAGAAACACGCTTTGCCGATAAGATCGGCTGTTTGTAACACTTCCTACGTCCATCAGCGCGAACTTTTGCATGTCCGCCATTACCTGCCCGAAACCGGAAGTGACGTCATTTTGCGGAAATGTAGTTTTTTACCATCAGGGCCTCATGAGCCTATACTGGTGTTTTTAAAAGTTATCTTTGACTTTATGACTTTCTGTGTCGTTTCTGGGATGCTTAGGACTCATATTGCACTGCTGGAAATAGTTTATTTTGATGCATATGCTGCTTTTTTGCAAATTTGCATTATAATTATTTATTTTCGTTTTTCCTGCAGTATATAAAAATTGGTGTATTTCAAAAATAAAACTATGAAGACACTCAAAATAAATTTCCTGTGGTGGGAAACTATTTTGTGCAACTTTTTTGTATTTACAGTTTTGAGGGATAAGCCTCTTAAATTTCTCTAACTAGAAATATATGTTAAAAAAACAAAAACGATTTTACATTTGTTTGTAGTTTATTGCACTTTTTTGCAATTTATGTAATTACTATGTACTTAATGCAGACATATTATTAAGATTTGGGCTATAATGGTTGTATTGATGTAAATCAACTTGAAATGCTCCCAAAAATGGCTCCACAGCATGTAAACATATAATATAAGCTCTGGCGGACTTGGTTCTATGGTAGGTCTTAAAGGGTTAAAGCTGAAGCGCCTGCATTCATATATTCCACCCTGGCTGAAAAAAGCTTCCAGTAGAATCGATGTCTGAGAGAGAACAGCCCTCAGCTCATTGACTCTTTGACCTCAGTAAACACTTGGCTGATGACTTTATGCGCTCAATCGCAACTTTCAGGATATAAAAAATCAACATGGAGTACATTTTATAACGTTTTGGTAATTATTCGAGTCAGGAAGGAGAATTAGCCGAGCTCCACTCGCTGTAAGCCAATGAGCTTCCTGCATCCTTGGTCAGATCCATCTCTTGTCATGTTTGGTTTTGAAATACAGTCAGATTAAAGTTTATTCTCAGACTCGGTGTTACAGCGGCCGCACATTTTTATATATAGTGTATGTTCCAATAACTTCAGTGTCACTAACTTACTGTTGTGAGGTTGTCATGTACTTGGTAGTTTAAGTAAACATCGTCCAATGAACTGATTCTGCTTTCAGGAAAGACACTGAATAGCTACTGATTTTCAGTGTTTTCTTGCTCTGAGCACCACAAGGCAAATACAATTTATTTCCATTACATTCATCGGGAGGCAGACATCTCTACACGATCTCCAATACTGGGAAACGCAGCACTACAGGCATCAGGAAAAATACTTCTATTTGATTAGTGGTTAACATTTCTTGTAAGGGATTTGCATCCTGAAACCTTGGATATTTGTTTCATTAGTTCTGGCCCAGTTCTGGTTGGCGCAGGCTTTTTTTTAAGCAAACGACAAAGTCACACTGACTCATTAAATGGGTAATTTTGCATTAGCGCATGACACAGAAACCGAATTGTGGTGACTGACAGCAGGCTGTGCAGCACTCTAATGCCTCTGATCTATATATTTATGCTCCCTGGTGTCACATACATCACATACTGTTATCGTGTGAGAGCAGTCATGCCGAGATAAAAATCGAGCACAGAAGGGGGAAAAAAATGACAGTTTTTCTTCCAACACTGGCCTCAATCAATCATAATTCAAAGCAGCAGTTCAACGCTGTGCATAATAACAGGAGAAAGCAACACTTCATGTCAGAGAATAACCCCCGCAGCACCTCGTACGTCAATGGTATATAACAGACCGAAAGGTTACTTCAGATGTTCTAGCATTCGTTAGCGAGTCAGAGAGTGTACATGTGAATGCATGTTTGTATGCGCTCTACATGAGTGTGGAGCTGTGCGCTAAATAAGCAGCGGCCCCCCGGGGATGTGCAAGGGCAGGTCAATGGGATAAAAGAGTCAAACGTGCACACTCTGCTGCAGGAGATCGACAGCCTGAGCAGAATATATTAAAAACTCTTAGATTGAAACTAAATCTTTTCTTGGGAACATTATAATGCTGAGGAGGTCCCTGGAGGAATTTAAATAAACACATTGTGTTGAACAGAGAGAAATCACTACGCCTATTTTTTCTTCTTGATTGTCCATTTAGCTCCTGTCTCTTCTCCCACACTCACTATCGTCTTTAAATATGACTGCAGCAGCAGTGCAGAGGCACAACTTTCATCTGATTTTTCAAAGCAGGGTGTAGACAACAGAGAGCTTAAAGACACTGTGCAGCTTCCAGAAAACTATTGTTATTAGTCGTATTCAGCAGTGTTGCAGCTTATGCTTACATGCAGTATGTGTGCTAGCACCGATGACAAGGGATGGGTACCGGTGTCCGGTGCCATCAAACGGTAGTAACCAGACCGAAAAGCAGCGCACATTTCGGTGCTTTTTTTTCCTGAGCTGTGATACACTTTAGATTCTAGCCAATCATTTTACGTTTCCGAGGATAGTAGGCGGGCCCAGGTACGTACGTTCTTTTAGAGCAGAGCTACAGATTAAAAATGCCCAAGACGAAGCGGTCAAAGTCTGGCTGTACTTCACAGCAAAAAATGCAAACTCAGCAGCTGCAACAAGTGCTTTAAGCTGATACTGTGATGCTGTCAAAGGAGGTAACACCTCAAATCCGATGAAACACCTGGCGACGCATAGCGGTTTTTTAAAAGCCGAGAAATGCGCCGTATTTGATAGCTTGCTGCGAGACCTCACACCGAGCACATCTACTGCGGGTGTGGTGCCTGTTAGCGGACCCGGAGTTAGCAACATCCCCCAAAAACCCGAAGAGGAGAGTCCTGGCCCCTAGCCCTGCCAGTGTAGCAGAAATGATGAGGATGATGATGCAGCAGCAGCCGTTCTTCTCTGCGTGAGTAGCTTAATGTTGTTCGTGTGTAATTTACGTTGAGTAGGCTAACCATGTTATTACATTAATGCATGTAAGGTGAACTAGCAAACACTGTCATAGCTACATGCGGCTGTCTTCTTGTTTGATGGCAGATACTCCCTTCACCCTGGCCACTAAAATGAGCAAAGAAAAAGTGGAAAACAGCTGAACATGAGAGGTTTTTGGACAAAGTTTGTGTTCTCCATTCTTTAAGCACCGGTTTGAGCACCGGCACCGTTTCAAAAGTACCGGTTTGGCACCGGTATCGGATAAAACCTAAACAATACCCATCCCTACCGATGACACTATCCTACTCTTAGGCTCCACTGTTTTATATTGACTACTGGATGCCATGTATGTTGTATAAGTGGGAAACCAACAAATGCAGAAATGGTAAAAAGAAAGTACTCCAGGTTTTTCATACCAGGCCATAATAAAAGTCATGTGGTCCTTAGCAGGTCTTAAAATGAGGTAAATCCAGCCTCAGATGCACTACAAAGTACACATGTACTGCTTCCATGGGAATTCTGATAATCAAATTACATGTATAGTGTCACGGCTGAGGCAGCAGTCGTGTTGTGGCATGAAAGGTGGACCCAAAATGCAGGCAGCCGACTGATGATATGAGTGAGAGTTTATTTACAGGTGACAGTGGCAGGAACAGACAACGAATCATGAGACATACTAACGGAAACCTAAACTGGGAAAACTAAAGAGCAACTAGAAATCCTCAGGACACGGGGTGAAAGGCAGAGAGACGCAGACTGACGGAGGACACCAAAAACGCAGAGATACACAGATGAACGCAGACGAGCCGACAACGAACACAGACCGACACCCACTAAATATACAATTCAATTCAATTCAATTTTATTTATATAGCGCCAAATCACAACAAAAGTCACCTCAAGGCGCTTCATAGATACAGAGAAAAACCCAACAATCATATGACCCCCTATGAGCAGCACTTTGGCGACAGTGGGAAGGAAAAACTCCCTTTTAACAGGAAGAAACCTCCGGAGGAACCAGGCTCAGGGAGGGGCGGGGCCATCTGCTGTGATTGGTTGGGGTGAGAGAAGGAAGACAGGATAAAAGACATGCTGTGGTTAATAACAGATATGATTCAATGCAGAGAGGTCTGTTAATACACAGTGAGTGAGAAAGGTGACTGGAAAGGAAAAACTCAATGCATCATGGGAATCCCCCGGCAGCCTACGTCTATTGCAGCATAACTAAGGGAGGATTCAGGGTCACCTGGTCCAGCCCTAACTATATGCTTTAGCAAAAAGGAAAGTTTTAAGCCTAATCTTGAAAGTAGAGATAGTGTCTGTCTCCTGAATCACACACACAAGGTAATCGGGTAATCACACACAGGAGGGGAGAACAGCTGATCCTAATACACACGATGACTGGAGGACACAAGCTGAACACAATGACAACAGACCTTCAGAATAGAACAGGAAATCCAGAACACGAGCCTTCAAAGTAAAGCAGGAAACACACAGACCGATTTACAACACGGGGACATGAACAGAGCACCGAGGACAGACACAGGTAGGGCTGATAAAACACTAAACTTCAGGTTCAACCCTAAACGAATACAAAATCAGAATAAACACAAGTTACAAAAATGAACTTCAAGGAAACACAAACCATGACATATAGAAACCCCAGTGAAGAACGAGTCAGTCCACAGGCTTATGGAGGCGACCAAGAGAACCTTTTTAATTCAGTTAAATTATTTTGTAGCACCAAAGCACGACAGGAGTCGCCTGAAACCTCCTAGGACCTGACGTCTACACATGCAGACATCACATTTTGGGTTGTCTAGACCACAATACTAAATTTTGCTCTACAAGGGCCTGATATCCACTTACGAGGACATTATCCTGCCACTGTTCCATCAAAATTTAAAACGAATGTGCTCATATGTGGATGTCAGGCCCCTGGAGCGCAAAATTTGGTAAAAAGATAATTCTTTGTTTTTACATTCGTCAGGTCCCAATCAGCTGAAATAGCAAAGAGAAATTAAATATGCATGTCATGAAAGAGTTCGGGTCTTAGGAGGTTAATGCACTTTATATTGTAAGGTACAAGACCCTACAGTAATACAAAGAAAACCTCATCAATCAAACAACCCCTTTTGAGCAAGCACTTGGCAACAGTGGGAAGGAAAAACTCCCTTTTAACAGGAAGTAACATCCAGCTGAATAATAATAATAATAGATTGGATTTATATAGCGCTTTTCAAGGCACCCAAAGCGCTTTTCAATGCCACTAATAATTCACTCTCACATTCACACACTGGTGGAGGCAGCTACGGTTGTAGCCACAGCTGCCCTGGGGCAGACTGACAGAAGCGAGGCTGCCATATCGCGCCCTCTGGCCAACACCAGTAGGCTAGGCTAGGTAGGGTAAAGTGTCTTGCCCAAGGACACAACGACCGGGGATCGAACCGGCGACCGTCCGGTTACAGATGCGCTTCCCAACCCCCTGAGCCACGGTCGCCCCACGAACCAGGCTCAGAGATGGGCGGCCGTCTGCCGTGACCGGTTGGGGGCGAGGGGAGGAAGACGGGACAGAAGCCATGCTGTGGAGGGAAGATCTGAGTTTTTAAGCTGAACAGTCTGTTCACACACTGGCAATAAAAAGTGTTTAATTCATGAAAGAGAGGTAAATAGTGCACCTCCACGGGGAACGTTTGCTACTGTGGCAAATGTTAAACTCTGTTTAGAAGGTTATTGAATTAAATCCCCTCAACTAAATCAGACGGTACTCAACTGTTAGATTCTTACAGGTATCTGTGATCCCAAGAAGTGAGTCATTCTCTCTTTGGCAATCTTTCCTGTGAAGATACAGCAAGAAAAAAAAAACCCTGACCTTTTGTGTTTGTGTTTGTGATAAAAACCTCTACAAAGCAGACTAATGATTTTAATGCCGTGCACACAACAAATAACCTTTTTTTTTATGGATTTATGGTGAAAAAATGTGCCTCACCTAAAATTGTCCTCTTGCACTGCTCACAGAAGATAGGACGTCGCCTTCTGTCTGCACTAATTAGACTAATGAGTGCCAATCACACATCAAAGGAGATGCCCGGGGAGGAAGAGAGTTTCTATATTTGGACCTTCTCAGTGTGATGAACACGCCAGGAGACCGTCCAAACAAGCAAATCAGGATGATAACATTTTAATTTAAAAAAACCTACAAAAAAAGATGAGCTTTCTTGGAGCTCGCAACAAAACAATTACCGCCTGCTCACAAATTCATTGAATCTACCTTTAAGCTGAAACATGTTTTTTCTTATTGTGTTTTTTTTCTCTTTATTTGTGTGTGAATCTGTTACAATTTCAGGTACATCCAGAACTCACAGCCCTACCTGAACAACATGACAGCGGTGGGCTGCATGATGGCGCTCGCTGCTGTGTTCCCGCTGGGGATTGATGGTCACCACGTCCAGAAGTCTCAGTTCCCCGTCGTCTGCCAGGTAACAGAGAAAACGTGTTATTGTAGCTACAAATATATTTTTCTAGTGATGTGATACCAACAGCTGAGGACTTGATGAGCATCAACAAGACTCAATATTGGACTGAAAATGAGGCCAAAAACTTTCTCGAGCTTAGGACTCTGTAGTTAATTTACAGCTTCATAACTGTATGTGTGAGGGGTGCAGGGGAGCTATATTTTTAATGTTCCTTTTATTAAGGCTTAAAGTTCACGTGTGCTTTGACAGACGGGTCAATGTTTCCTCTAGAACAGGGGTCTGCAACCTTTTACACCCAAAGAGCCACTTGGACCCGGTTTCCACGCAAAAGAAAACACTGGGAGCCGCAAATACTTTTTGACATCTAAAATGAAGATAACACTGTAAATATTGTTTTTTACCTTTATGCTTTGTGTGAACAACTAAGGTGTGTTGCTTATGAAATCCATGAAGTGCTACAGAAAAAATTACATTTTATTTATGTAATTAACACATTTTGAGCTCTTAAAGAAATTTAACAAAAGGAAAGCTGAACTAAAATGATCCAGCAAACAAAAGCTGTTGTGAGCCACCCTTATATCGCCTTTGGGCTGTTGGAGCCTTGACCTGACTTTTAAAAAATAATTGGAAAAAAAGCACTATGCTGCTAAAAAAGGAAAAATAGATGTTTGCAAAATTCTGCCTAAATATGTATTTTACCTGGTTAATGTGTGTGGCGGGGCGTGGTCTGCAGCGCTGCTGCAGGGGAGGCGGACGCACCTGAGCGGCACCTGCAATCACACCTCGCTGCCTTAAAGTCTGTGCTCTCTCTGCTGTTGTTGGTGTGTGTCGGGCTGTGAGCTGAAAAGCTACAGCCGGCTGTGTGTGTACAGCAACCATGTGTGAAAAGTGGTCAATAAAGAGATGCTGAAAAGCGTGTTCATGGAAACATCGTCGGTCTGTCGTGATATGTTTACAATAAGACTTCTGCTCCTGAACCTCTGCGCACAGCGTCTGCTAATCGGGGCTGTGCGAAGTCAGTTTACGCAGGACTGTAAGCTGTCATCTGTCAGGCGTGAGCGTGTTTGTTTTAACATAGTTCATGGTGGAGCTGCTGACATAATGTGGATCCGAAGATCCATAACTGGCCTACCTGGGGTTGAAAGTCTCGATAAATGCACGGCGTTTCGGCGGGTACACCGGCTTCCACGAGTGTGACGCTTATTTTGAGCGATGAAAAAAATAATAGAATATAATTTTATTTTTATATTTCAAAATCACAATAATCTTCCAATTTAGAACTACAAGTTAAAAAGAACTAACATAAATAAAATACACTTCAACTAAATACTAATTTATTTTCCCAAACCACGCGGAGCCGCAGTATAAGGACTAAAGAGCCGCAGGTTGCCGACCCCTGAACTACAAGCTGTCACACTTCCCCTCAGCTCACTGGAGTTGCAGAATCGAAGCGTTTGAGGGTGTTTTGCATTGTTGCTTCTTTTCAGAGCAGACCAGTAATTTGGGTTGCCGTGCGTGTAATTTTAATAACAGACCTTCCAAGAACGTGCTCTATTTTTGGTGAGTGAAATTCTATTTTAATGTGTGATACTTTTCCAGGTGATGCACTCAGGGAGGAGTGAAAAGTGAAACCAACATGAAGTGTTTTTTTCTTCAGGCCCCGTGTTTTCTCTTTAAAAAGGGGGATAAAATCACTCATCTTCCTCACAAAATGAACTGAGTCTCACCTCCTTCAGTCAGAGACATCGATAGAGGAACAGGTGATAAACGTATGGACAGAATAAAAATACAGTCAATAGAAACAAAATTCAGCTGGGATGCTATAGTTAATCGAACACGTCACCCTGCTAGCATAAAAATTACTTAGTTGGTTTTAGAATATTTTAATTCTGTATGTTGATAACAATGTGAAACTAGTTAGTAGGTTAGTAGGGTCAGGACACGACCACTTTATTTGGTACACCTGTTTAACTGTTCATTAAGCAGGAACTCCAGCAACACTTGAGGGAAGAAGAACAACTTTAATAATAGACCAACGCGTTTCGGCTCGTGGCTTTCATCAGGGTCATAGTAAAACATTGTAAAAATTGCTTAAACACAAGACAGGAAACAGAAATTTTTTTTTCAAATTAACCAGTCAAAACTTCACAGATAGGTCAGCTGACATATAATAGGTAGGTATTGGTTAATTGGCTAAGTCACGCCCAAGTAAATACCAGACTAGATCATTACTGATGAGGAGGAGGGGGGGTGACATAACCCCCATATGTCTGAAAATAACACATGCATGAAATGCATAAGGAGGATGCTATACTGCTCATTAAGACAAATATCTAATAAGCCAATCATGTGGCAGCAGTGCATAGCCAAGGTGACCTGCTGAAGTTCAGTTGGTGCCAGATGGACTGGTCTGTGCTTCACAAACTGCTGATCTACGGGGATTTTCCCACATAACATCTGTAAGGTTTACAAAATGTTCTGGAAAAGAGAAAACTCAGTGAGCAGCAGTTCTCTGGCCTCGATGATGCCAGAGGTCAGAGGAGAACAGCCAGACTCCTTGGAGCTGATAGGAAGGCAACGTAGACTCGAATCGCTACAATCAAGTTACGTGGAAGAGCATCTCTGAATGCACAACACATGGAATAGAACAGAATCCCAGTAGAACAGGACACAGTCCATTTATCAGGCTCACGGCTCGTGCAAAGAACCCTTCCAACATCCTGGTGGTTCTGCAGCTGATGCTTCCGTACCTGCCAGACGGCAGGAGGGAGAAGAGGCCATGAGAGGGGTGGTGGAGGTCTCTGATGATGGAGATAGCTCTGCGTATGCAGCGCTGCTTGTAGATCTCCTCCAGTGATGAGAGAGGGGCACCAACAATCCTCCTGGCAGTCTTAACAATCCAAGCTGCAAAATCTTGTGTCAGGATGTTTTCAATGGTGCCTCTGTAGAAAGTTGTGAGGTGAAGTGTGGAGAGTCCTGCTTTTCTGAGTCTCTTGAGGGAGTACGAAAGGGAGGATGACAGAAGAGCTCTGAGATTTAAAGCACGCACAGAGGCTGAGAACAAGGCAGCAAGAAGATGATTGGACTAGAGCAACGATGTCAGCACCGAGTTTGACGGCGCGGGAAAGCGGAAGTGATTTAAATAATAGACTAGCAGCAGATGAGTGATTACAGATCTGCATTAATCTTGCGTACAAGCTTCATAGTGGAAAAACGTCGCTTGGTCTGAGAAGGTAGTTTCAGAATTTGGTAAAAACAGCATGAAAACATGGATCCATTCGGTGTTGTATCAACAGTTCAGGCTGTCGGTGGGGTAAAGGTGTGCTAATATTTTCTTACTGGGGAAGCGGTCACCAGATCGATCCAGTCAGTGCAATAGAGCACCTTTGTGATGTGGTGGAGCAGGAGATTCACGTCATGGATGTGCAGCCAACAAATCTGCTTCAACTGTGTGATGCTGTCATGTCAGGATGGTCCAAAACCTCAGAGGAATGTTTCAGGCTCGCTTGTTGAATCAATGCCATGAAGAATTGAAACCAACCTGTTACCAGGAAGGTGTAACTAATTAAATGGCCTGCATGCATTTTCTCTGTCTTTGAGGATCAAGTTCCTGCCCTAAACCGAAAGTGACGTCATTTCGCAGAAAATGTAGGTTTTTTTTTTTACTTGTAGGCCTTAAAAGTCTATACTGGTGTTTTTATAAGTCATGTTTGACTTTATGCCTTTCTAAATAGTTTCTGGGATGCTTAGGACTCATATTGCACTGCTGGAAATAGTTTATTTTGATGCACATGCTGTTTTCTTTGCAAATTTGCACTATAATATTTATTTTCGTTTTTCCTGCAGTGTATAAAAATTGGTGTATTTCAAAAATAAAACTATGAAGACACTCAAAATAAATTTCCTGTGGTGGGAAACTATTTTGTGCAACTTTTTTGTATTTACAGTTTTGAGGGATAAGCCTCTTAAATTTCTCTAACTAGAAATATATGTTAAAAAAACAAAAACGATTTTCAATTTTTTTGTAGTTTATTCCACTTTTTTGCAATTTATGTAATTACTATGGACTTAATGCAGACATATTATTAAAATCTGGGCTATAATGGTTGTATTGATGTATAGCAACTTGAAATGCTCCCAAAAATGGCTCTACAGCATGTAAACATATAAAGTATGTGGTCCTATGGTAGGTCTTAAAGGGTTAATTAAAGCTGTCATGTTGCTGCGTGCACACAGTGAAGTGCGTTATATAGATATAGTTTTAGTCCCAGATCCTCCAGGATCCTCTTTGGAAAGTTTTCCATAGTTTCTGGAAACATGAATTGGAAGTGACTGGTCCAGCTGCAGGAGCTCTCAAATCAAGATTGTTTATCTGCATTTGTTTAACATGTTTGCTTCTGTTTTTGCACTTTTCAGATGCAGCTGTCAGGTTTAGTAAAGCTCTATCCTTCTGTGAAATCGCGCGTCTACTTTAAGCAAGCCCGCGTTTAGGTGTCGTGACGCACGGACAGCTGTGATATTCGTCGCCCGTGGCACGCACACACCTGCAAACCAGACAGCAGTCAGCTCGGGGTTTTGATCGTGCTTATTTAGCGCATGAAAGACGACCAGAGTTTAAACACTGTCGAAATTCATTAAGCGTTTGAAATGATTTTGGCATTCGTCGTTGCGGCCACGACTTTCTGGGTGTCGGGATGGCACAGACGATGGGATCCCAGCGCTAATGAGGAGTGGGAGTATGTCTCTGTCACTCGTGTCGAGCCTTTGTGTAGCAGGGGGAGATTTCCATTTCTGTCGCTTCTCCGCTCTTTGTCCCTGTCCAGTTATTCCCTCTCATGCTTTGTTCTGCCTCTCTCTTGCGCTCTGCCTCTGACCTCCTCCTCCTTTTTTCTGTTCCTGCAATCTCGCCATCTCTTGGGATTCATATTATCTCTCCCCTACTATTGCCCGCTCTCTGCATCTCACCTTGTCATCTGTCTTTTTTGCGCCCCATACTTTACTCTCCCCTCATATATCTATCAGTGTGTCTGTCTACCCCCATTCTCTCATTCTCCTTTTTTCTTTTGTTCGTCTCACCCTCTCTGCTACTCTCCTCTTGCTAACTCGTCCCTCTCCTCCTATTGTGGATGTGTTGGATTTTAAAGAATGAAAACACAGAGCCTTATATCGCTTTAATGGGATTTTCTTTCCATTAAGATAAAGATTTTGTTTGTTTTGTTTGTTTTGTTGTTATTTAATAATGGCCGTGTTGGAATTCTTAACAAACATTATTAACTCAAACGTCCCCATGCAGCACAAATGCACCCATCTCCATATATGAAAGATGCAAATACAGAAAATTTTCATTTTATTTAGTGCTTTAATTCAATCCAGTTTTATTTATATAAGCAAAAGATCTCAACAGTAGTCGCCTCGAGGTTCTTTATGTTTTAAAATAAATACCCTACAATCAAGCTAGCACTTGGTGACAGTGGGAAGAAAAAACGTCCCTTTAACAGGAAGAAAACTGCAACAGCAATCTGGTTTATATGTTTGTGTGCTTGAACACAAAGTTGCAACTATTTCACATTTTTCCAACAGACGGATTCTTCTGTGGTTCTAGTTCAGGGGTCGGCAACCTGCAGCTCTTTAGTCCTCATACTGCGGCTCCGCGTGGTTTGGGAAAATAAATTAGTATTTAGCTGACGTGTATTTTTTTTGTATTAGTTCTTTTTTAACTTGTAGTTCTAAATTGGAAGATTATTGTGATTTTGAAATATAAAAATAAAATTATATTTTATTATTTTTCATCGCTCAAAATAAGCGTCACACTCGTGGAAGCCAGTATACCCGCCGAAACGCCGTGCATTTATCGAGACTTTTGACCCCAGGTAGGCCAGTTATGGATCTTCGGATCCACATTATGTCGGCAGCTGTTCTCCACCGTGAACTATGTTAAAGACAAACACCGCTCACGCCTCACAGACGACAGCTTACAGTCCTAAAGATGAAAGTGACTTCGTACAGCCCCGATTTGCAGACGCTGTGTGCAGAGGTTCAGGAGCAGAAGTCTTATTGTAAACATATCACGGCAGACCGACGATGTTTGCATGAACACGCTTTTCAGCATCTCTTTACTGACCACTTTTCACACATGGTTGTTGTACACATACAGCCGGCTGTAGCTTTTCAGCTCACAGCCCGACACACACCAACAACAGCACAGACTTTAAGGCGGTGAGGCGTGATTGCGGGTGCCGCTCAGGTGCGTCCGCCTCCCCTGCAGCGGCGCTGCAGACCACGCCCCGCCACACACATTAACCAGGTAAAATACATATTTAGACAGAATTTTGCAAATATCTGTTGTTGTTTTTTTTAGCAGCATAGTGCTTTCTTTCAATTACTTTTTAAAAGTCAGGTCAAGGCTCCAAAAGCACAAAGGCGATATAAGGGTGGCGGCTCACAACAGTTTTTGTTTGCTGGATCATTTTAGTTCAGCTTTCCTTTTGTTATATTTCTTTAAGAGTTCAAAATGTGTTCATTACATAAATAAAATATAATTTTCTCTGTAGCACTTCATGGATTTCATAAGCAACACACCTTAGTTGTTCACACAAAGCATAAAGGTAAAAAACAATATTTACAGTGTTATCTTCATTTTAGATGTCACAAAGTATTTGCAGCTCTCAGTGTTTTCTTTTGCGTGGAAACCGGGTCCAAGTGGCTCTTTGGGTGTTAGAGGTTGCAGACCCCTGTTCTAGTTGGTAAGTTTAATACTGGCCATAGTGTTTAAGCTGCTCTATGCTATGCTAGAGATACCATGGCTATAAGTTATTCCATCAATGCACATGGAGTAGTGAAGCTGTCCCACAATGGACGATCAAATCCCCGAATTTTAACAGTGGCAAGTGGAAACGATCATCTTTCAATATAATGGTTATGAAATATTTTGTGTTTGAGGGACGCAGTGAAACTGAGCCCATATCTGCATAAATAGCTCTGTGAAGCATGCAGGAGGAGCAGTGATGGTGTAGCGGGCTTTCCTCTCAACACTGCTGGAGATTCATTCACAATTAAAGGCAACTCTCATCCAGCGCGGCTACCGCAGCACCCTGCAGAGGCACACTGACCTCTCTGGGTTGAGCTGGATGGAAGCATCATTACTCTGAAAGCAGAACAATGAACAAAAGCAGCAACTGTGGGCTCAGTGAGGGCTGTTTGAGCTGTTTTCATACATTATGGAAACCTAAAAGGTGCATCTGGATCTGACATTAGCTGTATTAGTCCTTAAGCTTTCCCGAGTACAAAATCTGCGTGATACTCGGTTGCGTCAGCAAATAGACAAATATAAATAAAATAACGCTCTAAAAGTAAGTGGGACTATTTCCTTTAACCCTTTAAGACCTACCATAGAACCAAGTCCGCCAGAGCTTATATTATATTTTTACATGTTGTGGAGCCATTTTTGGGAGCATTTCAAGTTGCTATACATCAATACAACCATTATAGCCCAAATTTTAATAATATGTCTGCATTAAGTGCATAGTAATTACATAAATTGCAAAAAAGTGCAATAAACGACAAAAAAATTGAAAATTGTTTTTGCTTTTTTAACATATATTTCTAGAAATTTAAGAGGCTTATCCCTCAAAACTGTAAATACAAAAAAGTTGCACAAAATAGTTTCCCACCACAGGAAATTTATTTTGAGTGTCTTCATAGTTTTATTTTTGAAATACACCAATTTTCATACACTGCAGGAAAAACAAAAATAAATATTATAATGCAAATTTGCAAAAAAGCAGCATGTGCATCAAAATAAACTATTTCCAGCAGTGCAATATGAGTCCTAAGCATCCCAGAAACCACACAGAAAGTCATAAAGTCAAACATAACTTTTAAAAACACCAGTATAGGCTCATGAGGCCCTGATGGTAAAAAACTACATTTCTGCAAAATGACGTCACTTCCGGTTTTGGGCAGGTAATGGCGGACATGTGATAGTTCACGCTGATGGACGTAGGAAGTGTTACAAACAGCTGATCGGATCGGCAAAGCGTGTTTCTGGAATATTATGTTTTTGTTACTGCAAGTGCTTTTTATGCAGTTTTTGCAAAACTATATGTGGAAGGAAACTGTGACCGAGGACAAGCTGATGGCATAAGATGTAAGTACAACTCCTCCGGTTTCATATGCAAAAAAAATTTTTGCGCTAGCTTACGTGGTTGCAGAGCTACCGGGATTTAAAAATAGTTACGCAGAACAGAGCGTGCCCGCTCCGATCGGTTTTAAAGGGTTAAGCACTATGTGAAAAAGGACTAGTTTGATTATAATTCTGAGGTGATTATCAGATCCCGTGACCTCCACCATTACCGACCTAAACCCAGCTGAGATGGGATGAACTGAAGCGCAGAGTGAAGGGAGAGCAGTCAATAAGTATGAAAACTTCTGTTTGGAAACGTTCATTAAGCTAATTGAGAGAGTGAAGAGTGCAAAGATCACACTAAAAACTGGCTGCTTCAAAGAATCTCTTTGAAGTTTTTTCTTTTTAACTTGTGATATAATCCAGATGTGCTTTTCTTAAAGTGTATAAAATCTAAAAGTAATGAAAAACCTGTGAACGAGTAAATATGTCCAAACTTTGCCGCATCCTTGAATAAAGGTATTTTAAACTGAAAATCCTCTCCTCGAGCCTAATCCTCTCATTCCTCCTTCTCGCTCCTCTCTGCTCTCCTGCAGTTCCGCCTGTGGCTCCTCGGCCTCGGCTTCAGCCTGGCGTACGGCAGCATGTTCACCAAGATCTGGTGGGTCCACACCCTCTTCACCAAGAAGGACGAGAAGAAGGAGAAGAAGAAGGTGAGCAGGAGGGGAGGCGGAGAGGAATCGAGGGCGGTTGGGATTAGCCTCTCGGGCGTCTCCGGAGAGCAGAGGAAGGATGGGATGGCGGGCGCGGGCCACGCAGCGTGTGTGGCACCGGCTGATAAAAAAGTTATTTAAAAAAAACTTTGCAGCCTTCGTAGTAACATAAGCTTCTGAGGGGCGAGCGTTGCAGCATCCGCTAGCAGAGAGCACGGATAAGGGTTGGACGCACACTGATACAGATACTGGACAAAGAGTCTGAGCTCCCGATTCCCTCGTCATCACATTTGTTTGCATGCTGAAGCAGAGTTTGTATCTAGTTCTGTGTGTGTGTTAGTTTCCACCCTCTTTAAAGATAGTGTATCCTGCAGCCAGTAAGATATTGCCAGTCTGTGATGCGTTGTGGGAATTTCTAAGACCTAATCAGAAGAATAAGAGATTAAGCCATTTATGGAATATTTATGAATATGGATGAGTATTAAAGTTCAATGCAGAAATCCAGCCTTCGGGGCTTTATTATTTGAGCCAAAGCAGAACGAATCAGGTTGACTTTCAGTTCTCTTCCTGTCCACAGAAGGGCAATTTGCCAGAGAGCTCAGTGAGAGTATTTAAAGAAACTTTCACAAATGGAGGGGAGAATGGGCGCTTTTCAACTCATTTTTCATGCAACTCAAGTGAAGAGGCGGCCCAGGACTGTGTAATGTGTTTTCTTCTTTATTTTATTCTTCAGTTTTGGTTGTTCCACGCTCGAATGGCTGTTACAATGTTGGAGGTGCTGTGCGTAAGCCGGCATGGCTGAAGTTAAAAAAAAAAAGCCGGAGAGTGGAGAGAGGGGGGAGCAAAGTGGGAAAGCTCATTTCTGTTGCTTGTTTTTCGGTTACGGCTTTATTGCTTCCATTATAGCTCAAGTAAAGAATAATAGAATTGATGGCGCTCGCTTCCACGCGAAAGCAGTGTCATCTCGGTTTGTATAAACGATGATTTCAGGTGCAAATACGGGCTCTGTAGCCGCACGCAGACTCCCGCTGCTTCTGAAAACACACACTCTGTCAAGACACACATTCGGAGAGACAATTCGTGCCCAGTCATCCAGAAATCACAAGGACGCCTGTCGCATTATTTGTCCTGGTGGTTTGTCTTTGTTTGCGGACCAGCTCGTGATGCCCTTGGATAGCGATGACTCTTGTGTTTCTGTTTGTGTGTCTCTGTCTCTGACTCGCACAGCAACACTTGGAGCCGTGGAAACTCTACGCAACGGTCGGGGTGCTGCTGGCTATCGACTTCCTGTCACTCATGATCTGGCAGATTGTGGATCCTCTGCACATTACTAAGGAGGTAGAGTACTAGAGACAGATGAGATCATTTGTGTGTCACCGCCCGTTTGCACAGACCGTGCAGCCACAGCCATCAGTCAGAAACGCAGTAATGAGACGCTCGGTCGCGACTGAAGAATTGTTCTTTCGTTTGGATTCATCTTGACTCAAATATCATGTTTAAGCGCAGAGGAGCAGTAGCACTGGAACACTGACGTTTAGGACTTTTATATATTTATCCCGGGAGGAGACGCAAATCCTTTGGGAGTCACACCAGGGAGGGCATCAGGTGTAAAAACCTGTCAAATCAAACCGGCTCAGCTACCTGCTGAATAAGGGAGCAGCCAAACGTAGCCGTTATATGTTGATCTGTGCTTGATGTCTGTTAAAAG
Organism: Neolamprologus brichardi; assembly: GCF_056152115.1. NCBI lineage: Eukaryota > Metazoa > Chordata > Actinopteri > Cichliformes > Cichlidae > Neolamprologus > Neolamprologus brichardi. Next base: position 29,539,307 of record NC_142114.1, on the reverse strand, counting down.
CACAGGTTACCCTGCGGCATCTCTATCGTGAGCGAGTTTATCCCTGCCTCTCTGTAGGATCGTATGTTTTAACCACCTAAAACCTTTTATTCTTCATACTCTAAATGATGAGCAGCATGTTTTGCTGTTTTGCATACACTTACTACAAAGTGAAGTATTGCTGCCGTTGCTGTGGTCTTGTACTGCGTTCACATTATGAACAATAAATTTAGAAAACGGCCACGCAGGCCGGTGCGATTGATGCTAAGCCGCCGTTCAAGTGTTGTAACAATCATAACTGTGCGCTCGTGATTGGGTCACCCATCGTGCTTTGTTTCTTCATACCAACGGCTTCCATTAAATTGTAATAGTACTTAAACACACCATTAGTATATTTAAAAAAATGGTTCTGTCTGTTTGAATCTTCAGGCTTGCTCATTTTCAGCTCTTACAGTTTAGAAAATCATTTTTTTCCTGTAGTGAAGGGATATGGAGTATGTAAGTGGTGCCTGTAACATCATGCAGTAGTTATTTTGAATCCTTGACACGAGCGTTATGACTCTGACTTAGAGACGCTGCACTCTCACATAGCAGCTTTCTCTAAAGCAACCAAAGTTTGTATTTATTTGACTTTAAATGAATTTACAATTTTTTATGAAACAAAACTCGACCATAAGCTCAGCAGGAAAGTTTTTATTAATGTATAAATAAACGTAAATGTAACCAACATGGCAGAAAGTCGTTTTCTGCACATGCTGACTTCTTATCGAAACCACGGGAGGCTCCCCCTGCTGGTCATTTGTAAGACTGCGGGGTAACTGAATACCCATCTTTACTTTTTTAACCTTTTCAATCTACCTTTTAAACTTCTTTTTAATTCTTTTCAATAATAACACAGACAATAAGGTGCTCTGTGTTACCTGCTGAGCGCTACACAGCAGTCAGTCAGTCTGTGCTGAAGTTAGCAGCTAGAAACTGAGATATATTCCTTAAAATATGAAGCTGACCAAAGTTAAAGTTCAACATAGAGAGGGAACGCTGGAAAACCTGCAGCATAAAGAGATGGCTACATATTCCTTTGCTGCTTTTTATCCCCTTAGTGTCCAAATTCAGTTAATGCTTCTATGTTTTGTGTTTTTGATGTCATAATGAGCCATTTCGATGTGTCACAGTGGGGAAAAATGAAACATTGCTGAACTCACTTTGAGCTCAGAAGACATTGATAATGGATGATGTGATACTTGCTTGTCCACACCAGCTTGAAGAGACAGTTTGGCTGTTTGCTTTGATTTGAAATCTATTAAAATTAAAGTCCAATAACTGGCATTTTTTAAAATATATATATATATATATATATATATTCAAGTTTTACTTTAATAGGGGCATAACGAGCTTTCTGCTAGTCAATTGAATTTCTTTTAGGTCTCTTTTTATTCTCTACTAACCTCTGAGAGAAATATGTGGCTCTTTGTCTGCTAAATGAGCTACTATATTCACTAGCTAGTTACTAACTGTGCACAGTGGGCTTTTGCAGCTTTCTTGCTAAAAACGGCCGCCTGCTGCAGCTGAAAACAATGCTTTGAGAGCTGCGGCGAGTAAAAACACTGGGGCAAAATACACAGTGTGTGTTTGTCGCTGTGAGTCACCCTTTTCATAAAACGAAAACGCACGCAGGTAAATCACTGCTAATGTGAAGATTCTGATTTGAAACCACTGCAATGATGGGAAAATTGCAAGTGCTCTCCTCTGCTTCTTTTTACCACTTCACAGTTTCTACTCCGCGAAATGATCTGCATTTCAAGAGGAAGAGATCATTTGGAAGATAAGACCGAAATTTATTGCGGAAACGTGAGCGTGCAGATTAAAGTTATTTTGGTCAGACTCCAACGAGATGAAACATCGCAGAGCAGAGCCACAGATGAAGGGAGGAGATTGGAGTGGATGAGAGCAGGGATGTTGAAACTGAGTAAGAGATGATTTTGTCTGTGTAGGAAAAAACGGAAGTGACCAAGACGAGCCGGAGCAGCGGGAATAGCTCGCATCCAGACAAACAGAGACAGAAGGTTCTGTCTAAAAGCTGCGCAAAGCCCTAAATTCTCATGTTAGTCCTCATTTGTGTCCACAGGGAACCTTTGACACAGTGGGTTTTTGTAGTGTTGCCATAGAGTGCATAAGTAGAAAGTACAAAAGTAAAGCCAAAATATAACTGAAATAGTTACCATCATTTTGCATTGGAGATGCCCAAAAGTCGGCACAGTAGCCCAACCGGCTTCTGGAATGTCCTTCATTGTCAAAGAGCTAGCTTCATGCTAACTGTTTTCTAGACAAATGTTATTAGCTTCAAGCTGTTTGTCTTCTGCACCTACATGCATAATAATACCTCGTCCTTGATATCTCGTCTCCACCCACGGTTACAGCTGTGCAAACTCTGGTTGCAAATGAAGTCATTAGAGCAAGGTGGCGGCGTCCTTCCCTCCACATTTTGCCTTTCGTTCTTATTGTCATTGTTTGTGGGTGTTGCAAAAGCAAAGCCAAGACAGCGATGCCAAAAATGAGAAAGCAGTCCCCCAAAGTGTTGCTTGAGACTGGCTCCAAGCAGCAAATGAGCCCAGTAGATTCTTATTATTAAAGGTTACTAAGACATGCGGACATATGATGGACATTTTGAGTGATAGGAGATGCTACTAGCCGGTAGTCTTCAACTCAGCTAATAATAGAGTCACAGACATGTTTTTAGTGTTGGTGCCATTCGAATATTTTTTTATTTAAATGGCATCTAGCATGGTCACTCCTGGCTGCTCTGATAAACACGGCAAAGGGGAAAGCACCAACTTTGAGGCATTAAAATGAGTTCACAAATCAGCGATCATGATCTCTAAATTCATCGTTCATATGCAGTCCGTGTGTTCGTGCTGAGACAGGGCGGTGACCCACACAGCAAACTGACTTTATCTCTTTAGCCTCATTTAGTAGAAAATGAATGTCAGTGTTCAGGGATCGAGACACAGATGTTATTATCGCGTCTTCGGACAGTCTTCCATTTAAATCTTATGTCCTGAATACAGTCCAAATCGGATTAAGATGAGAACGCCAGGATACTCAAACGCACGCAAACATACTCATTAAGCACTTTCGTCCTCAGTCGGGAGCAAGCGCTTTACAAACCTGCACCACAGTGGATGTAATTACAGTCAAATCTTACATTTGATGGACTTTTAAAATGCTCATATTTCATATTTATTGGATGTCTGATCTCCTTTTAATTCAGTGATCTATATCTGCCTGTCGGGAAGGCCCCATTTACCCGAGGGGATCGGTCGCCGAGGCTTATACTTACTGTGCAATTTTGCCCATGCTACTGTTTCATAGTTTCTTATTATCTCTCCTCTCTGTCTTCTCGCTCTCTTTCCCTTTCTCATCCTTCCATCCCTCTTTCCTTTTCCATTGTCTGCCGTGTGAGTAGAAGTTCACTAAGGAGGCCCCTAAAGAAGATTTGGATGTCCTGATTCAGCCCCTGCTGGAGCACTGCAGCTCAAAGAAGATGAACACGTGGCTCGGTCGGTATCCGTCCTCTCTTAACAATCTGTCTCCCTATTCTGCTTCACCCTGAGTGTCTTTGAGTATCTTTGTGACACGCGGACATATGCGCACACACGTCACTGCCGCTCACTCAGAATTTAACAGGTCTCATATCACAGCCCTCGTATCCCTCAGCCCCCGCCGCCCCTTTACGTTTGAGTCCTCTTTTCTCTCCTGCTTTACTCCCTCTTTGCTTTTTGTCGGCCCACGCAGTCCCTCTCTGTCTGTCTCGCTGCTATCTTTCTTAGTGTGGCAGCTCTTATGAAAGTATAATGGTGCTGAAATTCAAATAATGTGGGTCACAAACTGGGCCATTGCCCCATAGCATTTCCCTTCTCCGGGAAGAAAAGATGGTGCTTTAATATCAGGCGGTGTAAAGAAACAATGGACAGTCTGAATAAGTGTTGAATTTTACTCCGATTCTCTTTTCTCTCCGACTCTGTCTGGATTTCTTTGTATCCAGCATATTTTTCTCTTCAGTGTCTATTGTATCAACATTTTTGTGTTTTTACTCCTCAAAGGCCACATTGAATTTATCACCAGCACCCAGAATTTGTAAAACATCCATAAATATCTCAGTTATTTTGCATTAAATATACATAAAATGTATTTGAGACACAAACTAAAATAAGACTAAAGGCCTTTATCGATGTGTAGCTGGTGATTGATTGACTTCTGCAAGTCTCTTCATATGTTGACATCCCCAGAGAGTCCAAAGCTGTCTCACTCTCACACTGTTGTCACATTTTAACGCACACTAGTGTCACTTTCCACCATAAACCGTACTGTGTCATGATACGTTGGTCAAGTTACTTGAAAAAAGTAATCAGTCACTAATTACTGATTACTTCCCCAAAAAAGTAATCCCGTTACTTTACTGATTACTTATTTTCAAAAGTAATTAATTACTTAGTTACTTAGTTACTTTTAAAAAACACGATTTACAACCTGAATAGGTGATAAAGCGATAGATCTTTCAGCCCAATTCTACTTTTTCTGCATAATCTATCATATAAAATGTAATCAAATGGAAAAGTCTCTTTTTAAAACTTGTTTTATTAGTTTTAATCTTTTAACTTTATGCATCAAGCAAAAATTTAATTATCTGCAACATTCTCTGACTAAATTAGTTTAATATTTAAACCTATTTTCTGCACATTCCAGCACATAAAATAAAATATTTTGTGTGTTTACACTCAGTCTTTCAAATAGATGCAAGTAAAACACAGCAGAAAATAAATAAAGTCAAAGACTAGCGGTCCTGTTGCTCTATTTTCACCTGTAAAGCAGGAGTGGGGTAGGCGGAGGTTTACCCTGGTGCAGGTGTGCCGCAGCGGTCAGTGGAAGAATCCGCGAGTTTCTCTGTGAGTTTCCCATTACGTCGTAGCTACTCGGTGCTTGCTCGGAAGTTTAGGGGTTTTTTTCGCTGTAAAAAGAAGTTTTCTTCCCACGCACAACGGACACTAATGTTTTTGTCACTTTTTATGGAATCAAACTCAAAGTAAGGTCAGTACTTCCACGCTTTAAACGCTGCACGCTCATACTCTCTCTGCACTCGATATATGATCCATTGTTGATCTGCACACAGCTGTTGTCACGAACGTCGCACTCGCTTACGTCACTGTCATGAGACATTCTCGCAAAAAATCACGGTTTTAGTAACGCAGTAACGCAGCGTTCCTACGGGAAAGTAACGGTAATCTAATTACCGTTTTTGCAATAGTAATCCCTTACTTTACTCGTTACTTTAAAAAGTAATCGGATTACAGTAACGCGTTACTGCTACTGTTACAAGTAACGCGTTACTGCCCATCTCTGGGCATGATACAATGTTACCAGGTGAGAAAGCCCAACTAATCGTTTAAAGTCCTCATAAGAAATCACAGGACTTTCATACAGCAGTATGAAGTTTAAGGCTTGTCTGGGACTTTTTTGTTTCATGTTTTTAGGTCTCAGTCACACAGGTCTAGAGACCAGGAGGCAGGAAAACCAAAGACATCCAGTTTATTCGCCCAGCCTTCATGATTATACCAAATTCCATTAAATTCATCCAAATCGGAGTAGAATTATTCAGTCATTCAAAATGTGATTGATCAAGAAGAGGCTACCCTTGTACCTCAAGCTAGCTTGCATAGCTAAAAAAGAAAATCTTACTGTGGTAGAAAAGGTCAAAAACGGCTCTTGTAGCTCCCACAATGCAACACAACCTTGCTTGCAAAAGCTAAATCTGAGATATCAGGGTTGCAGATTTGCCTCCAGAGGCATCACGCGGCTGTTTTTACAGGATATGTAATGCTTCCTGTTACTAGTAAATTTGCTGTAACATATACAATTCATGGAGAGCTCACTTTAAAATTAATGGAAGCAGTCGTGTCACTATGACTGCATCCTGCAGTGGTATCTAATGGCATACAAGCAAAAACATTCAGGGAAACCAAATCCACAACTACAACTTATCACGTCAGCAGTAAAGACCTAAAGGGTGTGCCAAGCTCAGGGACTGTGATGGACACTGATCGATCTCACCCGGCGGGCGGATCTTTGTCTCCAAAATAGACGGAGCAGATTTCAGACATTATTTGGATAAACTGGCCAAATATTCAGGATTTAAGTGGCTACTCTCTCGCCTGAAACAATATTAAAATTTAATGACATAATAGCAATCCAAGGACAAATAACAGCCTCGAGGCCTTCTGTCTCTTATGTTGCTGCTGATCCGAATCAAGCCCATCAACAACCCCCCAGTTTCTCCTCCCACCTCAGCATCCTGGAGACGTTCCCAGCATGTGCTCTTTTTTTCCTACCTGTCACATTTCAGCATCTCAGCATCCACTTTGAGAAATATATACAAAATAGTCTTTGTGGCTTCAAAAGCCAAAACTCTTTACTGACAGTTTTCTTGGCCTAAAAAAACACGACTAAGGTTTGAAGATGTTTTATCTTTACACACGTGTGTTAATGTTAGTATTGCGTTAATCATGAAAACTCCAAATGATTTTGTTTTAAACATTTTATTCATTAGTTTTCATTTGGTTCATATTTTAATAGCTTTCATTATTTTCTCCGTACCGGGTAAAGGGGATGTGTTATTCTTCACGTTTGTACCTACAGATTTGGCAAAGGGACAAAACTTGTTGGTTTATGGTAATGGCCTGTAAGTGATTCATTTCAGACTTTCAATAAATGAATAAATAAAAGACAGAAATAGGTAAACAACACAAAATGACAATAAATAAGAAGAACAGCAGCTGCACACTGCAAACTTAAGAATCGCCTAATAATAAAGAATCCATTTCCAAACACCATCTGAGTCTGAAAAGCAGCAAATGACACAGAGAAACTTCCATTTTTCCACCAGTTTCACTTGATAACAGACTATCTCGCTGTGTCGCTTACACAATTTCAGGGCATTTTGATGTGAAATTGGTCTTTTGGAAATGAGGAGTTTTGCTTCCAATATCTCAGATTTTAGAGGGAACACAGTGTATATGTGACACTTTACAGGCTATAACTGTAATTCAGCATCAGACTGTCCTGACGGCGTGTGCGTGACACTTTCAGGTAGCCTGCTATTATTCCAAAGTATTTCATTTATGGAGAAGGGAAGTGTCCCAAGCAGGGGTGCAATTCCCAGGGGGGTTAGGGGGGTTATGGCAAGCCAATAATCAGACCCAACCAACATGCCACCCCCCCCAATAAAATTATGAATTATCTTTCATAAATAGGCTGTTGATGTTCTTTACTCATTTCAGGTATTACCAGCAAAATAGTTGCATGTTTAATCATCTGGGAATTTTACCAGATTTATTTATTTATTTAGACAGAGATGCCCCCCCCCAAATGTTCAGCACAAAGTTACGCCGATGGTCCCAAGCTGTCATGTTTAACATGTTTGCAGATAGTCTGTGATTTCGTTCATAATATGAATGTGTTCATCTGGTTAGGTTTCTTCAGTCATGTAGTCGTTTATTTATTGAGTGCGTGACCGAACGAACACGCGTGAGATTATGTTCACCAGGAGAATCGTACACTCGAACCGAAATGAAGATTGACTCTCAGGCTACATCCACACGTACACGGGTATTTTTGAAAACGGAGATTTTCCGTTTCCGTTTTAAGAAATAATCCCGTCCACACGTAAAGGCAGAAATGAAGGAAAACGCTGCTAGGAACATGCCAAAGCAGCAGGTGGCGCTATATTCCTAACCGTGTAGAAATGTGGGCCAATCAGAAGTCTAGAAGCCTCGGTGGGAAATAGTAAACAAAGCTGGGGCATAGAAGCAGAACCGAGTCGTATGTGTGGAGGGACAGTAACTGTGTGTGTATGTAAGCATTTAAACACTGCAGAGAGAACAATTAACAGTAACAGTATTGTAGAAATTCATTTCACCGAAACAATAACGTGGCGCACAGTGTGACGTCAAACAAGGCGCACACCTTTGACACTGCATTTTCTGCGTTTTTCTCGTCCACACGTAAATGCAAAAACTGAGTTTTCAAAAATATCAACCCTGGCCGGAGTTCTTAGAAATCTCCGTTTTCAGTGACCAAAAACGCCGTTTACGTGTGGACGAAAGGTGCATAGAAAAATCTGCGTTTTCAAAAATACCCGGGTACGTGTGGACGTAGCCTTAGAAGCTAATGACCAAACTTATAGCCCCCATGACATCTCAGCAGTCCTAATGTTGGCCCTAACTGTCCCTCATAGTGTTGCATTTACTTAATGCACTCCAGCCTGCACATATCCCAGAGTGCAGGGAGACACTAAAGAGTCGTTTGGTGATGGCTACGTTCACCTTTGGTGTTATCAGCAGACCTTTTCCATTATAGTTTTCCTTTTAGTGCATTTACAGTATTTTAAGCTGTATAGCAACACCATCACACCCTGATTAACACCTAAAGCCTGCATTATGTTCTCTGTAATGATAATACTTTTTTGTTATCTGCTCCTCTGCTGGCTTCCGGAAGCTAGCCAATGAGTAGCAAATGGGCTTTTAGGGAGGAGCTAAAACTGCTTGTTACAGCTCTTCAGCTGAAGAGCTGCATAGCAGGCAGTATGAATATAAATAATTTTTGGGTGTGTGATTCAGGAAAAACTGCTGAGTCTTAACATAAAAATGGAAATCAGCATCATATTTAATATTAATATTTTATATATTATATAAATATTTGCACTTTAAACAACTGCCTGCGTTGCATAACGCGGCTGCTCATCTGTACTCGCCTCCATCGCCTCACTGTTCTCTCTCTTTTCCTTTAGGTGTGGTTTACGGCTACAAGGGTCTGCTGCTGCTGCTGGGCATTTTTCTGGCATACGAGACCAAGTCTGTCTCCACAGAAAAAATCAATGACCATCGGGCCGTGGGGATGGCTATTTACAACGTTGCTGTGAGTCCGTAAAGAAACAGCTCCATCATGCCTAAGCCCATTTCTGGTGCAGCGGTTTAAATTTTTACAGCTGTCTTGCTTTTGTAGGATGTGGAATAACAAAGTGGCAATAAGTATGGTTTTTATTACTCCGTAGCACAAAATGCCCGCAGTATATCAGCGCGGAGTTAATCAATGCCAGTGGTCCATGATTACTTTGGAGCTGAGATTTTTTTTGCCTTCCAGAAGTTACTTTCCTGCTCGTTCAGCCAGGTAGCTCGGCCAGCTCTCGAGAGGCAATACATTACAGGTTCTGGTCATTTATAAAAGTTAATGTCACAGGTAATTTAAAGGAACTCGGCATAACTTGTGATCAGCGATACGTACATCCCTTAAGTAAACTGCAGGCATCACTCTTTAGCATGCAGGATGTGCTTGTACTGTGGCGTGAAAGCTAATATTATTCAAAGCAGTGACAGCATAAACAAGATCACAATTATATTACACTAGCTTCTGCAAAAAACAAGTGAGAAGGGGCCGCTGACTTACAGGGAGGCAGGGGAGGTAGACGGGCTTGTTCCAGACAGGAAGAACCGAGGGATGACATAAGATAAATAAGGATTATTATGAATGGTCCTGGAATAAGAATACAGCACTGAAAATGAGCATGATTGGTCCATATTATGCTTCTATTAGTTGCCAATACATGACTACAATGCTTTGTGTGCACCTACAGTTGGGAGTAAATCTTTAATTCAAATTTTAGAGTCAATTTAGATCCAACAAGGAAGTTAATATTCATCTTGATCTGGGATTTATATATATATATATATATATATATATATATATATATATTAGGGGTGCAACGATACTCGTATCAATATTGAACCGTTCATACAGTGCTTTCGGTTCGGTAGGCATATGTATGAACAATACAACATTTTTAATTTATTTTATCAACTTTCCTTTGGACGATGCTGTCTGTGTTGAGCGCTCAGTGGATCTGCACTCGACAGTGCAGCCTAGGCGGAGTAGTCGAACGCAGATTCACTGAGCGCAGCGCAAGCTAGCAGACAGAAGCTAAGCTCCTTGCAACATGGCAAATTGAACCTCCCCCACCCTCATTCAGATCTGGCGTTTGGAACTATTTTGGTTTTCATGTGACGTATGACCCTGAAGGTAAGCGCGTCATGGACTAAAGTAAAACAGTATGTTGGATGTGCCAGCAATGCTCAATTACATTGGTGGGAACTAGTGTGTTAGCGCATTTAGCTCGTTAATGTGTTGACGCTGTCCAGCCCCACGCACGCGGCGATCCGCGGTAGCTAGTTAACGGAGATTTGCCGTGTTGTGGTGTTAACGTCATTTCAGATTAACGCTGACAGCACTAGTGGGAACACAACGAATATGACTGCACATTTACGCCGACATCATCCTAGTGCAAAGACAAGTGGAAGCAGACAAAAACAACAAGTACGCATGCTACAAACGTTACTCGAGTCATTTAGACAGCCGTTAGCACATGATTCTCCTTATGGGGACCTGATATGTTTAGTATGCTGCTGAGAATATAGCCCAGAAGAAGCGTATAGTATAGCTTTTATTTTGGAAAGAGACATTTCTCTGTAATAAACTCTCTTTTCCAAAGATGAGTGATTTCTCCATCAGATAGATTTATTTTTTATTACTTTGTTGTTTCAGCAACATTAAATTTAAAAACTGCACGTTTGAGTTAAAATATATATTTATAATTTTAATAAATGACAAATTAAAAAGGCATGAACATATTTTTGTATCGAAAAAATATCAAACCGTGACACCAAAGTATCGAACCAAACCGAACTGTGAATTTTGTGTATCGTTGCACCCCTAGTGTGTATATATATATAAATGTATGTATGTTTTTCTCTTAAATTCAGAGCCCCTATTGCATTTCTATCCAAATCATTCTGCTGCCAGCTCCAGGTGCTGCCTCATCGTACCTGCGCTGCTATGATACTCTTATTTCATGTCTTGTTTGCAAAGTGCAAACTCAAAGACATTTCACCGTGAAGTAAATGTTAAATGAAATCAAAAGAATACAAAGCAGACTGTTACTGCGCAGCACTCAGATGCAAGCCAACCTTATCAGAGTGCTGCAGTTCAGCTTTAGTGCTGGGCATGTACTGCGTGATGCACAGTGCGGGTAATGCAAAGTGTATCTCTGAGACCACATGCACAGTATGGAGTTATCCCGTCCCGTGGCAGCAATAGGTTTAAAAATGCACCCATTTGGGCACTAAAGAACGGCAGTAAAAGCAGCCGTCAGTCATAAACATTTTTCAGCAGCTGTTAATAGCAAGTGAATCATCTTAAACGCAGGCACCTAGGATGCACTTCACACTGGAATAGCAGCCATTATGTTCACCGTAGCCACTTTAGACAAATTCTCGCTGCCATTTCCTGACACTCTTGACACACACTAACTTTGCAATTGATGTAAAATGTCTGCAGGAGAAAAAATAAAAGTTGTTTCTGTTGCTTTAACTGCCAGCAGAGTTTTTTTTCCCTGTTTTGATCAAGAGAAGGCAAACGTTTTTTTAGGTTGCTGTTTTTAACTGACATTTTCCTGCACTGGCCCGAATCCCCATTAATACATGAATAAGAAAGCCCCCTAATGAGCAGCTGCACATTTATCATCTTATACTCTGTGGATATATCATTAATAAATGGACAGATCTCGCCTCATTTATCGAGGAGAAGATTCATCATCCATCCATCATTTATGGTTGTTTATGATGTCATTAAATGCAGCTTTGCGTGACCATTTCGTCCCATGGCTCCACAATGCGAGTCGCGTCTAATGTTGCTATTTTATCTTATAATATTCACATTTCAGTTTTATGACGATGTCAATAGTTAATGGCGTCTGCGAAGGGACCTCCTTCCTCTTTGCTAAGTTGTGAGCTCCAGGCCCTGATGAGATGACAATGTGGAGATTGTCAGCACGCCGTTGCCACTTCAGTCATGACTTTTTAATGCTGTTGTCACACGGGAGCCCTCCCCGGAATGATAAACAGATGCCTGATGCTTTTACGGATGTGATTTTCCTCCCCTCTCATCCTGTCGCTTCTCCAACTCTTTATTCTCCACCTCCTGTCCTCCAACCCTACCTCCCTTCTTTCTTTTTCCATTTAATCTCGCTCTCCCCTTTGTTCTCACTTCTTTCTCTCTCTCTGTCTTCCTGCAGGTGTTGTGCCTGATCACAGCTCCGGTGACTATGATCCTGTCTTCACAGCAGGACGCCTCCTTTGCCTTTGCTTCTCTAGCTATCGTCTTCTCTGCCTACATCACACTGGTGGTGCTCTTTGTACCCAAGGTGCTCCTGCTCATGATTGACACCTTTTAAGATGCGCTGACATTCATAGTGAAGTGAAACTGAGGGTCAAACATTTCAAATTCAGCATGTTTAGGAACGAGCTGCAGCCTGTAGCGCACGGCAACCGCGATCACGTTATTCACTCTGAGCTTTTCACAGCTTTTTTGTTTGTTGTTTTGTTTGAGTGTAACGCAACATCGGACCGGCTCAAATCATATCTGTCTTACTGTTTCACCATTAAGGTAATAATCTGCGAAATTTCTTGCTGGGAGCTTTTACATTTGTAGCTGCCGTAAACATTTGGAGTAGGAAAAAAATCTTCTGCAACAAACAAAGTGAGACATTTTACACGTCCGGCCGTGCCGTGGGTTTTATTGGGTTGTTATGAACAGAAGAAGAGCCGTGCGGTGCACATGCTGCAGACAGAAGGAAGAGTGCCGCTTACAGAAATTCAAATTTCATTAACAGGAAATCACAATATCGTCTCCACCCTTTGATTATCAGGATATTTGTGGGAGCTCACTGCAGCAACGAGTGCTGAACTTGTCACTAAAGTCAAATAAAAGTCTTCAGTGATGAATAATATTTTTAAGCCTTTAGAGAAATGTGAGTGATTTGGCTGAGAGGGCTGCAAATATTAAAGATGTTTTATTAGGAGCTCTGAATAGATGCATTATTCATTGGGTAGCCGGTCTCAGTCCTGATTTTCTTCTTTATTGAATTCCTGTCTCTGCGACGGTCCAGATGCGGCGTCTTATCACCCGCGGCGAGTGGCAGTCGGAGCAGCAGGACACCCTGAAGACTGGCTCGTCCACCAACAACAACGACGAGGAAAAGTCCAGGCAGCTGGAGAGGGAGAACAGGGAGCTGCAAAAGATCATCCAGGAGGTGAGGACGCATTAAACAGATGGACATATTATTATTATTATTATTATTAAATGTGAACATCATACGATACAGATTCCAGTTTAACCCGGAGTTCACCCGTGAAGGCGATAGATATACTGCACACTCGTAAAAACTCACTGTACAGATATCTTATGTAATTCATTTATTATGTATGTTTATGTGGCACTGAGAGTGCTGCATGTGTGAACATAGATTTGCTGCAAGATGTTGCAAACGTGCAAACGTGATGACCTCATTGGCTAATATGTGCATAGAAATGCTCTTAACCTGCACGGTAATTAGATGCATGTGGAAAATTCCCTTTAAGTGTATTTGTGTGGTAGTGTGTCGGATCATTATAAATCAATAAACGCATGTTCGCTCACTAATCATAGACAATAGAAATGATGGATATAAACACTGTGATGGTGCCGTTTGAAATCCTGCTATGAAGCATTTTCACCATCGCAGTCTGCACACTCATTGGCTGACAGCTCATTAGCCAATGAGCTTACCTCGGATAATCTTTGTTTTTAATTATATTAATGACCAAGGTAACTTAGTATGTTATTGAGTATAAAACTAGTGCCTGAGACCCTTAAAGGCTAGACCAGGGGTGGGCAATCTCAGTCCACGAGGGCCGGTGTCCCTGCAGGTTTTTAGATCTCACCTTGGGTCAACACACCTGAATCACATGATTAGTTCGTTACCAGGCCTCTGGAGAACTTCAGGACATGTTGAGGAGCTAATTTAGCCATTTAAATCAGCTGTGTTGGTTCGAGGACACATCTAAAACCTGCAGGGACACCGGCCCTCGTGGACTGAGATTGCCCACCCCTGGGCTAGACGCTTTCTCTAATTGGAAAACTTGGCACTTTTTGTTGGGTTCACTTCTCAGACCTGGAAGCTCTGTCCATCATTAAAACACTCTCTGTCCTGCCGCGATTCTCTTTGTATGGAAACACGTTTACCTCGGGGTTGAACAGCAAAGAGTGAAGCTGTTTTCTTGGAGAAGCCTGGCGGCTAAAGCAAAACAATCTGAGGATTTTCAGCCAGAGAAACTGAAAAATAAAGAAAAACAAAAACCGTGTCAGAGGCCAGAAAAAGCAGAGTTTTGATAATGGTTCAAGTTAAAGAGGAAAAAGCTCCGTCTGCATCGACTGAGGAGGTGAGTGTTGCATTCCCAGAGACACAGACTGGCTCATCTGATCTTTCAGTCTAAAACTCAATTATTAGAAACCACAGCTGCCACAGAGCGAGTGAGGACATCCAGCAAAGACTGACGTTTCTATCGTTTTTTTAATGGCTGTGATTTTAAACCCTAATGGGAACAAATAAAGTCCCTGAAACCTTAAAACTACACTAATAACAGTGTTATGTAACTTTTAGTGAAAGGTTGTCTGTTGCTTTATGTTTTAAAAGTAATCAAAGACCTGCACCTCTTCACTTATTAAATTCATGTTTGATTTAATTCTTTATTATTTTTATTTCAGTTTCGAAAACTTTAATTATGGTGATAAAATTATTGTTGTTGTTGCTTAATGTAGGCTTAATTGGGCGATCGTGGCTCAAGAGTTGGGTGTTTGTCTTGTAATCGGAAGGTTGCCGGTTCGAGCCCCGGCTCGGACAGTCTCGGTCATTGTCTCCTTGGGCAAGACACTTACTGCCTACTGGTGTTGGCCAGAGGGGCCGATGGCGCGATATGGCAGCCTCGCTTCTGTCAGTCTGTCCCAGGGCAGCTGTGGCTACAACTGTAGCTGCCTCCACCAGTGTGTGAATGGGTGGATGACTGGGTGTGTAAAGCGATTTGGGATCCCTAGGCGGGACTAGTAAAAGCGCTATACAAATACAGGCCATTTACCATTTAAATTTCAGAAACAAAGATGTGAATGAAAAAGAAGAAACAACTAGTTAAACATTATAATAATTTTATTGTCGCTGTGCTGATTTTCCTGCTGCTTCCCTCAACCTTTTCTGGGATAATCAAACATTCCTGTATGCTGGGAAAGTCCTGCCAATGGAGACGGGAGTTTCAGTTATTGTGTTTGTTTTGCTGTCATCACTGTTAATAACAGCGAAATAACCGTTTTGTTTTCATGTTATTTCTGCCTCACCTTTCTTTATAAGTAACAATTAATTTCATTATGGTCTGTATTTGTATCGCGCTTTACTAGGACCCCAAAGCACTTTACACACCCATTCACACACTGGTGATGGCAGCTACATTGTAGCCACAGCCACCCTGGGGCGCACAGACAGAGGCGAGGCTGCTGGATCTCTGCTGATTACTGTAGTGACAGTTTATTCCAGCTTTCTGTATTTAACATTATTAGATCTGCGGTGGCTCTCTGGGTTGTGTTATGTGGCGTTCTGCCATCTCCTTGTAGATATTTAGGCAAGTTTCAGAGAATATTTTAGAGGAAGTAGCACAAGTTCCCTGCAGGTTTCTATGAGTTATATAAAACACTTGTGTTTAAGGTTAAATGTGCTTTTTTAACCTGCAAGGGGAAATTTCTACGTTGAAGCAGCAACAATTGTTTAAAAAAAGAGCCCGAGTGTGACATTTTACTAACAGCACTAATAATAAAAAAATATGAGCAGTGATTAAAAAGTCCAATTTTAAATCCTGGAACGATCAGGAGGCTAATTTGCTATGTTCTTCAGGGATCGCCGTCCAGGGACACTTGCTGGGGGAGCTAATCAACATGCATATTCATCCACACATGCTGGTTTGTGTACTTAAGAGTCATAATAGCCCCTGAACCTGTAATAACATCTTCTGATATCTTGTTTTGTCACCCAAACGGTCCCAAAGATATTTCACTCACATAAATCGCACAAGCTGAGCTGAAACCCACCAATGTATTTCACTAGGAACATTTCTGAAGCAGTTAATCAGATATCAGAGTTGCTTTTATTTTTAATCAGTTTAATTATTATTTTAAAATGTACTTATTAACCCTTTAAGACCTACCATAGAACCAAGTCCGCCAGAGCTTATATTATATGTTTACATGCTGTGGAGCCATTTTTGGGAGCATTTCAAGTTGTTATACATCAATACAACCATTACAGCCTAAATTTTAATAATATGTCTGCATTAAGTGCATAGTAATTACATAAATTGCAAAAAAGTGCAATAAACTACAAAAAAATTGAAAATCGTTTTTGTTTTTTTAACATATATTTCTAGTTAGAGAAATTTAAGAGGCTTATCCCTCAAAACTGTAAATACAAAAAAGTTGCACAAAATAGTTTCCCACCACAGGAAATTTATTTTGAGTGTCTTCATAGTTTTATTTTTGAAATACACCAATTTTTATACACTGCAGGAAAAACGAAAATAAATATTATAATGCAAATTTGCAAAAAAGCAGCATATGCATCAAAATAAACTATTTCCAGCAGTGCAATATGAGTCCTAAGCATCCCAGAAACCACACAGAAAGTCATAAAGTCAAACATAACTTTTAAAAACACCAGTATAGGCTCATGAGGCCCTGATGGTAAAAAACTACATTTCCGCGAAAATGACGTCACTTCTGGTTTCGGGCAGGTCATGGCGGACATGCGATAGTTCGCGCTGATGGACTAGGAAGTGTTACAAACAGCTGATCGGATCGGCAAAGCGTGTTTCTGGAATATTATGTTTTTGTTGCTGCAAGTGCTTTTTATGCAGTTTTTGCAAAGCTATATGTGGAAGGAAACTGTGACCGAGGACAAGCTGATGGCATAAGATGTAAGTACAACTCCTCCGGTTTCATATGCAAAAAAAATTATTGCGCTAGCTCACGCGGTTCCGGTTCTACAGGGATTTAAAAATAGTTACGCAAAACAGAGCGTGCCCGCTCCGACCGGTTTTAAAGGGTTAACCTATAGAGACAGAGTGCAGTTATGTCCCGTCCACACAGGAGGGGAAAATGAATGTCTCTCTCTGACTGTTGTGTGAAGGTGACTCCTTGTCAGATCCATCTGCAAGCAAAAAATGGAAAATGACTAAAAGCTGCTGCGTGGTGGAATCCACCGGCAGCAGAGTGAGGGACCCAGAAATGTGATTTTTTTTTTATGGACTTTATAATTGGAAAAAGTTTCAGGAGCACAAAGTGAGACGTCGGCAGAAAGAAGGGGGGTTGTTTATAATCCTGACACTCAGGATGTGAGGGGTTTATCAAAAAGTAATATGAATAAATTACTAATTTACTTCCTGAAGAAAGTAATTTGTTACTCTTCTTGTTACATTACTTTTGAATTTCTCTGCATCATTGCCCAACTTACATTTTCACATAATTATTAGTTAACAGTATAAAATTGCAGCCACTGACACTACGATAACCCTCTGACAAAGACGAGTTTTCATTGGACATCAACTCATAACATTCAATATTTAGTATTTACTGCTGTTTACACTTAGCTAGATTAATGCGATGGTGTTGTGTTTAGTATGTTGCTTTGTTTCTTTTTGCTTGTTTTCTATTCTTTCTCTCTCAACAGGTGATCCAGGAGATTTCTTTTTCCCTTTCTCACTGTCCCTCTCCCTTTCTGTTTTTCTTTTCCTTCCTCTTTCTTTCTCCCTTTCCTGTCCCTCACTCATGTCTGTCCCGTCTGTAACAACTGAAAATAAAATAAAATAAATAATAAAAACAAAGCCATGATGATCCATTTGGCAAAATAAATCCATTGGGTATCCTTGTTGGTCTTCAGACAACAACTCTGACGTCTAAAGAACCAAATGGGACAGGAAAGAAAAAAAGGACATCAACTCATAGTTACTTTTCTGAACACCAGATAGATTTTAAATCAGATTCTCTAAAGTCCTGCACAGTATGAAAAAACACTTCTCCTGTCCCTGCGGCGAAATCACATCATCACGCCAACCCTGGTTAATTTAATGTTGGCTAATTTAAAGTGACTGATGTGTTTACTTTAATGCTTTCTGCCACAGAACAGCGACTTCAATGATCCTGAAACAAATGGATCAGAATTAGCTGACTAACATTCTTCATTGCTTTCACCATCAGGTGCAGCAGCTCATACAATAGAACATAAGATAAGATAAGATAGAACTTTATTAATCCCTCGGGTGGGTTCCTCTGGGAAATTTGGTTTCCAAAAAAGCACAGCACCGACAGAAGTTACAGAGTTACAGAATATTATATATATATATACACATATATATATATATATATATATATACACATATATATATATATATATATATATGTGTATATATATATATATATATATATATATATATATATACACATATATAATATATATATATACATATATATATATATATATATATATATATATATATATACATATATATATATATATATGTATGTATATATATATATATATATATATATATATATATATATATATATATATATATATATATGTATATATATATATATATATATACACATATATATATATATATATATATATGTGTATATATATATATATATATATATATATACACATATATAATATATATATATACACATATATAATATATATATATACACATATATATATATACAGTTGTGGTCAAAAGTGTACATACACTTGTAAAGAATATAATATAATGGCTCTACCGAGCGTCCCGTTATTTCTAAAACTCTGATTTTTCCCTGATAGAGTGATTGGAACAAATACTACTTTGTCACAAAAAACATTCATGAAGTTTGGTTCTTTAATGACTTTATTATGGGTCAACAGAAAAAAGTGATCACATCTGCTGGGTCAGAAATATACATACAGCAGTGCTAATATTTGGTTACATGTCCCTTAGCCATTTCCACTGCAATTAGGCGCTTTTGGTAGCCATCCACAAGCTTCTGGCAAGCTTCTGGTTGAATCTTTGACCACTCCTCTTGACAGAATTGGTGCAGTTCAGTTAAATTTGATGGCTTTCTGACATGGACTTGTTTCTTCAGCATTGTCCACATGTTTTCAATGGGGTTTAAGTCAGGACTTTGGGAAGGCCATTCTAAAACCTTTATTCTAGCCTGATTTAGCCATTTCTTTACCACTTTTGATGTGTGTTTGGGGTCATTGTCCTGTTGGAACACCCAACTGCGCCCAAGACCCAACCTGTGTGCTGATGATTTTAGGTTATGTTGAAGAATGTGAAGGTAATCCTCCTTCTTCATTATCCCATTTACTCTCTGTAAAGCACCAGTTCCATTGGCAGCAAAACAGCCCCACAGCATAATACTCCCACCACCATGCTTGATTGTAGGCATGGTGTTCTTGGGGTCAAAGGCCTCACCTTTTCTCCTCCAAACATATTGCTGGGCATTGTGGCCAAAAAGCTCGATTTTTGTTTCGTCTGACCACAGAACTTTCCTCCAGAAGGTCTTATCTTTGTCCATGTGATCAGCAGCAAACTTCAGTCGAGCCTTAAGGTGCCGCTTTTGGAGCAGGGGCTTCCTTCTTGCACGGCAGCCTCTCAGTCCATGGAGATGCAAAACACGTTTGACTGTGGACAATGACACCTGTGTTCCAGCAGCTTCAAATTCTTGGCAGATCTGCTTTTTGGTGATTCTTGGTTGACTCTTCACCCTCCTGACCAATTTTCTCTCAGCAGCAGGTGATAGCTTGCGTTTTCTTCCTGATCTTGGCAGTGACGAAACAGTGCCATGCACTTTATACTTACAAACAATTGTTTGCACTGTTGCTCTTGGGACATGCAGCTGCTTTGAAATGGCCCCAAGTGACTTTCCTGACTTGTTCAAGTCAATAATTCGCTTTTTCAGATCCATGCTGAGCTCCTTTGACTTTCCCATTGTGGCGTTTGTGGGCGTTTGTATCCAATGAGCCCTATTTAACTGGCCTGAGAGAAGTCACCAGCTGTCGTCACTCATAATCACTCACAAGCAGTTAAGAGGCCATGCTATGAAGCTCAGTTCACTGACAACTTTCTAAGTCACCAAAATTGCTAATTCATGTTGCTGTATGTATATTTCTGACCCAGCAGATGTGATCACTTTTTTCTGTTGACCCATAATAAAGTCATTAAAGAACCAAACTTCATGAATGTTTTTTGTGACAAAGTAGTATTTGTTCCAATCACTCTATCAGGGAAAAATCAGAGTTTTAGAAATAACGGGACGCTCGGTAGAGCCATTATATTATATTCTTTACAAGTGTATGTACACTTTTGACCACAACTGTATATATGTGTATATATATATATATATATATGTGTATATATATATATATATATATACACATATATATATACACATATATAAATACAGAGACATATATAGATAAAATATACAAAGGGGATAAATAGAATAAATAGGAATAAAAATAAAAATACAAGTGAATTGCACATTTCAAGTATGGAGTCTATTGCACTGTTGACTATTAACAAAAAGTATTGCACAGTGAAGTGAAGAGGCACTACAGCTTAGTTGTCCCCCCTCCTTTGTCCTCCTGTCTCCCCTCCAGAGAGGAGTTAAACAGTCTGATGGCGTGTTTTAACATGTTTATGCTTCCAGGTTTTTGTCTCAAAGTCAAAAAGTTTTATTTTATTTTTTTATTTCACATTTTGTCCTACATCATAAATACTTTAGGAAATACCCCGCTTGTGAACTTTGAAACCTTTGTATATCTCAGAGAAAGTGTTCACTAATAATCAACTAAATAAGAACACAGAAGTTATCTGGGAAATTCTGCATCATCATAAATGTCAAGTTATGTGACCTGGTGCAAAACCTACTGATCGATCATACACTTCAACAAACTGACATCAGGGAAAATCCCACAGTTTTTGTCAAAGGAAACCAGGCAGGTTTACCTTCATGTCTGGCCACCAGAAAAGTGTTTATTTGTTTGTGCTTTTCTTCTTCTGAGAGTTGATATAAAAATCTGTGACATGCTTGTGCTGCAGTTAGTGTCAGTCACGCGCTGATGCTTCGGCCCCCGGGGCTGCATGCCGATCACATGACAAATATCTGCTCTGGATCATCATAGGGACGCTTCAGTTTCTAACTGCAGACTCTTGTTGTGTTTTCAGAAAGAAGAGAGGGTTTCGGCGCTCCGCAATCAGCTGGCTGAACGACAGGCTCTACGTAACCGCCGCCGACCCTCCGCGGGCCAGAATCAGAACCACAATGCCCCGCCTCCTTCTTCTCAGCCAGATCCCAAGTCCCTGCTCCCTCCGCCCGGCTATCCCAACCCGACCACGGACAATCATTCCCTCCCACCTTCCTTCTCCAACTCCTCCAACCTCTACCCAGCAGACAGCAAGATGAGCCGCAACCACTGTCACAACAGCCAGATCCCGCTGCTGTATAAATAGGTGAAACACGGGAGGGTCCGGGCGGGGGAGGCGCACACGAGGGACACAGAACAGCACGAGACACTGTGAGTTTCACTTGTTTGGCCAACGAGCACAGCGGAGTAGTGACACTGTTTTAAAACACGGCGTGGAAGCTGAAGCGAGTACACAGGAGCGCTTTATACTCGGGGAGAGTCACACAGGTAACACCCATCCTCTACGTTTTGATCTCACTGTGTTCGACCCAGAAACACGGCACACGCGGCGGCTCGACGTGGCGACAAGCACATCTAAGACTAGCAGCACACGGCGTCTTTTTCAAAGACCAAGCGAACAATAGCCTCTTAATCATTCCGCTCCCTCATTCGTTATCCGGTTTCGTTGTGGAGACGCAGTGTCGAGGATCTTCAAAGGATGTGTTTGTGTCTTTGCTATATCGTCTCCACATTTTGTCTCGAGTTCATTAACTAGACAGACATGCGGTAGTGATTTATATTGGTCTGTAATATTTGATTGTTTTGTCATAGAGTTGTTGTTCTATTCTCTGTTAAGCTTTCAGGAGAGTTGTGAAAACTGAAGTTTGCAAAGGGACAAAGCAATGTACAGTTTTGACTTTTTTTCCCCCTCTAGTGTTTCCTCTAAGAGCAGCCGAGAAGCTCAGAAGCGAAAATGTGCATTATTAAACAGCCATAAATTAAAACGGCCAGGGAGCTAAGCATGCATGGATGTCTGTTGTCGGGACTGTGTGTTCAAGTACAAAACTGCATTTTAATAAGCTAGTTCCTTATTAGACCCATGTTGAAGAAGACGATGATCAAAGTTACTGATGAATGAGGACAGTTTTGAAAGCTTTGGGCTTTGAAATCATATTTTACATGTATTTTTTGAAGTTTGTGTTTATTTAGCAGTACAGTACAGTAGGAGACGTCGAGTCACATCAAGCCTGCATCTAACGTATCTTGCAGATATTGTCATTTACAGCAGCGGTCCCCAACCCCCGGGCCTCGGACCAGTACCGGTCTGTGAGTCTTCAGCGTTATTTTGTTATCGTTTTTATCGTTTACTCTGTTTTCCTTGGTCTTTTCACGTGTGTTATGAATAAATTTTCTTTTTTTCGGTACCGGTACTAGTTTTATTTTGTTGTATTTATCTGCGACACCTTAAAGGCCGGTCTGTGAAAATATTGTCGGGCATAAACCGGTCCGTGGCGCAAAAAAGGTTGGGGACCGCTGATCTACAGTCCTTCGGGGTCGTCCTCTTGTGCACATCTGGATCTCATCCTGCACTGCTGCTGACCCTACTTTCAAATCATCATTTGGGGCCCTTAGCTTCAGCACTGGGGCCAAACACCAGTTATCAGTGGAAATACACTCTGTGTAGTCCAGGAGGTCAGGAGTGCAACCAGGATGTTCACGAGGAGTGAAATTTTCCGAATGTTTAAAAGGTTAAACGCAGTAAATCTTTCGTTCTGTCATCGTTTAAGCACATAAAGGATTAAAGACGGTGACGTCGCCTCCTGAGGGTCAGTTGTTTTTGGCATTTCAAGGGTTAAACATTGTAAATTTGTCACTCAGCCAGATTTAGCTCCTTGGAAATCCATCGTCAGCCCCAAAATAACTGGTGGATACATGGAGGTGCATATATGAGGTTGAATGATCCTCGGACAGAGAATGGAAGTGTTCCAGATGTGCACAAGGAGACTGCATTGAATGGGATATCAGACAAATTTAAGTCGAGTTTGATTTTTATCTGTGGAGTCCTGGAAATATTTGATGAGTAATCACCATCACTTACCATGATGACCGAGGCCCAGCTGTCTGTCCTGGCTGCCTAATTTCACGGGGGTACAGTTCCCCGTCGAACACGTTCATATACAGTCTGCAAAACTGGAGCCATCCAAATTCCAACATACTTAATAGAAGCACAGTCTGTACTTTCTGCCTTTTGTAAATCTGAACCACTTTATGTTTCGACAGCAGTGAAACGTCGAGGGCTTCTGTGACGGCTGTTACTGTAGATATGCGGAGAAAGCACAATTTTTTTATACCTGTAAATCTGTTACCCGTCATACTCGTAAACTTAGTTTTTTGTGTCGTATGTATACGTACATGACTTTTCCTTTTTCCCACAGACGATTGGGAACGAAGCTAATTTCTTTTCTTCATCTTTTGCCTTCAGCTAAGTGGCGAAAGCATCCACGAAGGACTTAAAGTGACGTGACATAGTGTATTTATTCGGCAGTTAATGCGGATGTACTATTTCATTCATGAGCTATTTCCAGATTTTATAAAGCAATGACGCCTGAATGACGCCGTTAGCAGGTAACACAACACTTTGTCAAATATTTTTGAATATCTGTAAATCACAGTGTGCACTTTAAACCGAACAAACGATTCCGCTCTGTGTCGCTGTCACTCGGTTTAGCTCAGGGTTTGGGGGAGGACCGTCAAAGTCAACTTAAATGAATGAAATAGGCCATATTTATTAACTGTGCAGTACCTTGATCACTTGATAGTGTAGTATACGAATGCAGAAATTACTTCAGAAATGTTCTATTATCTTGCACATATATAAAAATATACATGGATTTGGGGATATTTGTATTCACTATATCTAAGATATTAAATGTTGATATATTTCAGAGTATGTGTATGCAGATATATGGGTACCATAAATAAAATATTTGTTTTTTCACTGGGTATTTCTCGTGTTTTAATTGATACGTTTTAAAATAAGTGGACATATTATATGTCACGTTTGCTCATGTTTGCACTATCCACTAGATGTCACCAGTTATTTGTTGTTTTTCTGATTTGCTCGGGCTGTTTTGACCAATTCAAGTGAAACTTGATATTTGTCTGCAGGTCGGCTCTGCAGGACTCAAAAAACCAAATAAACCCAGAAGAAAAGCTCATTAAACAAAAGCTAGAAGCACAATTTGACACGATGACCGACTGTAAAGCCCAGTGGGAACCTCATTACCGAGACAATGAGTGGATGTTTGCCTCGCATATGAAACAAAAGTAGACAAATTGCTCCCGAGTGCGTCCGTTATTTGTATGATGTGTGTTTATAGATGATGACGGTCTGACGAACCCAGCTGTGCCACAGTCCCATGATCCCTCATCTCGCACAGCTTCCCGTTCCGTCTTTTTTCAGCTGACTGAAAGCAAGGTATGTGGTAACGCACAGGGAAAGGGTTGGTGTCGAGAACGAGAGAGGCTTTTGTGTGTGGGGGGGTGGGTGGCTGCCATTGGGGAAAACCCACTCTGAGCTGAGGCTTCTGTGGGCCTCCACCTGACACAGCACTCGGCAAGAGGCAGAAAAAAAGCAGGAAATTCCCCTCCGCTTGTGTGATCCAACAAAGGAAGTATTTGCTGGCTGTGGAGGAATTTCATAGCAGCTTTTGCCAATTACAGTGTGTGTGTGTGTGTGTGTGTGTGTGTGTGTGGGCTGCAGCGCCAGCTGGATAGACTTCTAACTATTAGAAGAGACCACTCTCTGTAGTTTTCTGCATTTTTATTCTTTTCACAACTTATATAAATACCTTTAAAGCCCCGGTCCCAGTGATTTAAATACAAATAAATACAAATAAATACATACAAGCTATGACAGCACCTCTGTATCTGAACTCTTGAGCCAAAGAGCCTTGTCATCATCTGATACAGCAGAGGAAATCTAGCCTAATACAATCTCCGGTCAGTATAAATAATACGTCAAAAGTGCCTAAAGTAGAAACAATGTTGCAAACTGTTACAGTTTATATAGTTTTAAAAAATCAGCCTAGCGTTTTCAGCTGGGATTCATCTCCATTGAGATTTCAATATTTAAACATCACCATGTGGATGAAATAAAACTATATGTTCACATAGTTTTTAAGCTCCATGCAGCTTTCCTGCTCAGAGCAGAGAGTCATCTCAAAGTGCAAACACGCCAAAGAAGGTCCTTCCTTCGTCAGTCTCCAGCTCCGATAGCTGGTTGGTTTCTGTCCACAGCGTGTCTCCTTCGTTCAGCTGAAACACGGCGCCCAGGTAAATGGCGTTGTACCAGCCGTGGTCTGAGAAGCTATCCTGAACGGTGTCTTGGCATGCCGACCTCAGGGCGCTCATCAGAGTCGAGGGGCTTCCCACGGACTCTGAGTAGCGCGAGATCCTGTGGCTGAGAATTGTGAGGCTTTTTTCCTCGTCTTCATTGTCGTCGCTATTCCCGCAGATCACCCTGAAGGATGCCTGGCTGTAGACGAAGTACAGGCCGGTGTGTGGGATGATGATTTTGTTGGCCTCCAACTTGAAGCCGCCCTGAGCGAACGCCTGGCCTTGACCGTTCCTCCACTCCAGACGACCTTTTGAGTCGCTGCCTGCAAGTAAAGATCAGAAACGTTACAGCCTTGAAATACCAGAGTGTGAATTACTGACAGGTTTGTTATTTGGAGAGCAGAAGGAAGTATTGACTGAAGCTAATGAATGACTTATGGGACTTCCTTATAGTGCTCTTGGTTTCCAAAAAGAAGAGAGCTACCGATATCACAGAGGGAGAAGAAAAACTCAGAAAAGCTCCTTTGAAGGCTGAGATTATGAGCCTATTGTTTGCTGAGGACCAAATCAAGGTAAGCGGTGACTCACCTTCTAGGTGGATGGCTGCCTTGGCTTTGCTGCTGATCCATTTTAGCGTGGAGTGGGGCTCTGAAGGAAGGAAGAAAAATGTGAGCTCAAAGACTTAAATGTAGCTCTCAAAACCTCTCATAAGCACCCATGTGTATAATCACCTGGTTTTTCGCCAGTGTTCTTCGCCTTTAGAGCTTCTGGCTGTCCTAATTGTGTCTGCATGGAGGAAAAGAATCCTTAGATACATATATAGACAAACACAGAAGGTTTTAAAAGACTTTTCATCATACTCGAAAAGATGAGATGCTCCTTACCATCCTTTCTGGCCTTGTATTCCAGTACCAGGCAAACAGCAGGACACCTGCTAAACAAAGAGCCACGACGACGAGGACGGCGCACACCTTCCATATCCACTCTGCAGGTGATTTCTTCTCAACTAAAACTACAGTCTTCGCCTCAGGACCGGCCTCGACATCAACCGGTGCGGTTGTGTATGCAACCATGCTGTGCACAAAGCCTCTGCCGTCTGATCTGTAAAGAAATCCAGAAACCGAACAGCTGTCCGTGTCTTCTGTGCCGACACTTCTCTCTTTGAGCGTGCTGTTTGTGTTAAGAGTGAACTTCTGCTGGAGAGTGTGTAGTATTTATGCAGCTGCAGGGGAAACTCCAGTGATGTCACCGTGTAAGTGGAGACAGCGCAGCAGCAACAGCGGTGGCAGCAGCGCAACCGGGGTCATGGAGAAAGGGAAGGAAAAGTCACAGAACATTTAGCGGAGTGTCACCGCAGGAGTTATGGTTTCAGGATGGGAAAGTGGTTGATGGCGACTTTTGGTTTTCTAAAAAAATTATATACACAGATATTCAGACACACACACGATGAGAGACAGACACAGAGTTGCACCACACTGTGTCTGAGGTTAACTCGTACAGCTCACCAACATTTTGAGGTCAGAAAAGCGACATTATAAATAAACAACCCCCACCCCACCGTGACTCGTGTAAATTATTAGTAAAGGCTTCACAGTACACTGACATAATAGCTTATCTCCAAATCAAATCTACACATTTTTCTCTGGCATGTAGTGCAGCTCTAGTAACTAGAGTGTTTTGGTTGCTCAGAGACGTCTAGCTTGTCTTTACTTGTATTTCACAGAAGTATTATTTTGCTCAAAGCTCTTTTGAGAAACAGGAAGCCTTTCACTCAAAAAAAGTACATTTATGTTGTTGTATTCTTTTTACCCATAGACTGTATATAAAAGATGGCCACAACTACCACAAGGTCTCGTTTTTGTAGGTTTTTGTCAAGCCATAAGTGGCCATTATTTGCCCAGAGGGCGGTGTGCTAACATCCGAGTTTAAACTAAACCGCTTGCTTACCAAACTACCTCTAGTGGCCATTAGAGAAACTGCAGTTTTGCAGACATCATTTTTGTGCCACAGAAGTTGCATGTTATTCTTGCTGTACCAAAAAACATGCACAAAAGCCACGAGTATGTAAATGGTAAATGGCCTGTATTTGCTTTACTAGTCCCTAAGGACCCCAAAGGGCTTTACACAACCAGTCATCCACACATCCACACACTGGTGAAAGCAAGCTATCACAGCCACCCTGGGGCGCACTGACAGAGACGAGGCTGCCGGACACTGGCGCCACCGGGCCCTCTGACCACCACCAGTAGGCAACGGGTGAAGTGTCTTGCCCAAGGGGCTCAAACCGGCAACCTTCCAATTACAAGGCGAACTCCCAACTCTTGAGCCACGATCGTAGAGGACACGTCTGTTTACACACGATACGAGGCTTGTTCTTGTGTGACAGGACGTAAACACTGAACCATTCTTGCCCAGCTGACCCATGATGCTAGCTGAATACATCTGTTTTGGTTGTTGGATGCAGAAAGTACATAATTGCTACTTAAAAATGCCAATTAAAAAGGTTTAATTGGCATTTTGAGCACCTTGCAGCAAAAATGTTGCCATGCAGAGAACTCATTGTCCACAACAGCAACGTTTCCTATGAAGAAATTTGATATATTTTTAGTTCATTTTCTATTACATCATCCTACAATATTTACACCTGGCTGGAACTCTTTTACAGTGTGCTATAAATCCATAAATGCTAAATATAGGTGGTGCGCTGAAGTGTTGTTTTACTACTTTATCTTTACAGCACGAGCGAAGTTCAGCAACTGAAGTATAACCATGATGAGAGGCACATACAAAACGTCATATGTGATGAAAGTTCAAAAGTCATTTGAGTGTGTAGAAATTTGAAAGTAGACACACTACAAACAAAACACCTGGATTATAAAGTGAAACAGACGTTTAAGTGATCCATTTCTATATGTCATACGTGAAGTATCTTCTGGGGTTTTGGAAGACTTTCTCTTTTTTTCCTTGACATATGGTGTGAACACAACATTTGTTTCTGAAATTACCTCAGTTTAAAAAAAGAAAACTGAAGCAGAGAAAGAAAAAAAAAACTTGGCAGCTCTCTACTTTCTCTTTCAGAACTGAGAGGTGATGCAACTCAGTTCAAGCCGCTCCACAAAGCATCTTTTTACACTTCTCCTTCTTCGTCTTGCTGTTCCCATTTCACTTTCTCGACTGACTTTCTTTGTTTGAGACATAACGGCCAAGTGTGGGCTTTTTATCTTCACGTGCCACAAATGTCCAGCGAGTTCTGTTTTCATTTGGCTGTGTTTTTCTTAAACACTTGTCTGGTTTCCCTTGTACTGTCCCGATTGCTGTTTGTTTTGTCGGAGCAACAGAAGCAACGCGGTTTTAAAGAAGCAGTGAGGATTTGTCTCGTTTGAAGCCATCTTCTGTGTTTTTGATAAACTGCACATTATGAATGATCACGTTGTTTCATCAACAGTCAGTATCAGAAAAAACTTAACAAAACATAAAAGTAGAAACCTGCGAGGCAAAAGTGGAAACACCAAAAGGCGCAGTTCCTCTAATGGCCACTAGCTGCAAAAGTAGGTAAATCCCCACAGATTCACATGATGAAATATTTCAACATGTTCTCACTCCCAAAGCGTAACATTTTACGCTAGGTGACAAATCGTCAACATATTACGTTTTCGGCTACCCACCACGTTCCTAAATGACGACCTCGGAAAAATGAGGAAATATGAGAACCGTATGGACTCAATCTACACATGTTCGCTCTTTTTCTTCAAATCGCTTAGAAACACGCTATTTAACATCATTAAAGTCCTGGTTAACCTCAGGAAAAAGGTTATGGTTAGGGCTAGAGATAAGGTTAGGTTTAGGGCTGGAACGTCTATTACCGCGGGAGCGTCATTGCACTGGATTTCGGCCATAACCCGCCAGGTACCATAAGAACGCCGAAGGTCTCCTTTCGCGTTCCTCAGGAACGCCGCGGGACGTGACAAAACGTCGGCATGTTACGCCTCGGGAGTGAGAACGGGCTGAATATTTTGTTCTCAGAGTCAATTTTACGTGATAATTCTCTTTAATTGTATCCATAAAGCGCATTTCAAGGTACTTTATATTCTAAGGTGGACCTTCCAATAATACATACTATGAGCAAACACTTTGGCGACAGTGGGAAGGAAAAACTCCCTTTTAACAGGAAGAAACCTCCAGCAGAACCAGGCTCAGGGAGGGGCGGGGCCATCTGCTGTGATTGGTTGGGGTGAGAGAAGGAAGGCGGGACTAAAGACATGATAATAATTGTATGAGAATTTATTTTAAAAAGCAGAAGAAAAAACTCACTCTTGAAGTCACTGAACTATTCAGGGCTGGGGGGCTGGGAGGAGGTGCTAGCCATCAGATTGGGGTCTGGAATGCGGGGCCTCCCTGCTACTGCAGATAAGGAGGTAATCCGCTTGCCTCCACCCCAGAGAGAAGGGTAACTCCTGGGTCTAGGTGCGGCTTGCCCTCTGGGGGCGGGGGTACCTGGACCTGGGATATAGAGTATGTTTGGGGAGTGCGACTGTCTGCGCAGTGTCTATTTGTGTCTGTCTACACGTTGGATGAGTGCCGAGTATTTGGTTGTGTATATGGGGGTGGGAATGCACGTTTGTGTCCTCGTGCGCTTGTGCGTCTGTGTCTATATGTCAGGTTGGGTCTTAGACTCCACCTCTCTGGGAACATCTCAGGCCCTCCAAAGTTCGGAGGCCTATCTCCCCTCAGCACACTCCCTGCCGGTGGCTGATGCCCTCAGACGTTGGTGTGTTGGTGGTCCTTGTCGACTGGGGCTGGGCGCTCATGTATGAACCGGCTCACTCCTGGTGGCGGATTGGCGAGGCCTGGCGCCTGTGGCCCGGCTGGGCCCCTTCTGGGGGGTGGGGTGCCCTCAGGCCTCTGGGCCTGAAGCTCGGTCCTCTCTGGCACAGCTGGCTGCCAGCAGAGCCCGCGGGCACGCCACTGCAACCCCCTCTGGCCTCTGCTCCGTAGCTGCTGGGTGACCTCTCGTTTGGGGCTCTACTCAGCTCTTCCCAGGAGGGTGGCACGGTTCCCCCCCTTTGGTGGTCCTCCTCGGGTCCTCGTACTCTGGGGCCTCTGGATGTCTGGGGCCTGGATCTCCTCCATACCTGCTTCATGCCCTGGGGGACGGGGCTATGGCCCCCCACACTCCCTAGCAGATCGTTACATGGAGAAACTAAAACTAAAATAAATCCGCTTGGCATCTTTCTTGGCCTTAAGACAACAATTCTGATGCTAAAGATCCAAACGGGACAAAAAAAAGTCACTGAAATAGACATCCTGACCACATTTGTGCTCTCGCTGCCTTTTGGAGCAACTTAAGCTGTGCATACACTGGGCTATTTCTTTCAGTCGCGTTATTCAGCTCCTGGTCAAACTGTATGATTGAACTTCAGGGGCGAGAAGTTCGTAGGTGACGATGCATCGTGCATCTGATGTGACCTGCGTGCTCACACTGTGCATCCATAACATGAAGCTTATAACACAAAATCTGTCGCTCGCTCTCTGTCTTTCACTCACACAGACACACACACCGTCAACTTTGCTAAATTGCTAATGAAAAACATGATCAGGCAGCTGTGATTGAGCAGCAACGTCCATCCAACTATTTTCATGGTTGGTGCGGTCGTGATCATTTTGTGAGGCCACATCAAAAAGCCTCAGATGAGCTCGCCAAAGTTCTACAAGTTATGCCTCCATCACTTGTGTCCAGACCACACGCCGCACTGCCGTGCTGCTCCATCTTTCCACTTTCATTTCTGCGTTTGCGCGTGCGCAGTGTGAGACGACGGCCGACAGGATTTCAAACAGGTTTGATTTTCTTACGACCAAACGATTGATGATCGGGAGCTGGTTGTGAGGTGTTAATCGCTTCTCGTCACCCCACGTTTACTACACGATTAAGGCGAATCCCCAAAACGGTCGCACGACTGAAAAATCGGCTCAAAATGGGCCAAAAATTGCACAGTGTTTGCCCGGCTTAAAATTAATTGACACATAATCTTGGTTGCTCACATTAGCTTATGCTTTAGCACTCCATCATCTCTTTAAAACAAAGTACAGAGCTTAAATGCTAATCAGTTCAATTCAATTCAGTTTGTGTAACACCAAATCACTTTAGATTGTAAGGTGAAGCCCCCACAGTAACAGACAGACGACCCCGAGCAAGCATTTGGTGACTTTGGCAAGAAAAAACTCCCTCCAGCAGAGCCAGGGTCAGGAAGGGTAAGCCATCAGCCGTGACCCATTGAAGGGTGAGGGGAGGAAGACTTTAGATTAATAATTACTACTAATTAAATGCAGAGTGGCGGATAAAAACTCTGAGTGAAAAAATGTGTCTCATGGGAAGCCCCAGCAGCTTAGGCCTATTGAAATGTAACTAAAATCATCTAGAATGAACTCAGGAAGAGTTTGTGTTGCTTGCCACCAGAGATGGGCAGTAACGCGTTACTTGTAACGCGTTACTGTAATCCGATTACTTTTTTCAAGTAACGAGTAAAGTAAGGGATTACTATTGCAAAAACGGTAATTAGATTACCGTTACTTTCCCGTAGGAACGCTGCGTTACTGCGTTACTAAAACCGTGATTTTCTTGCGAGAATGTCTCATGACAGTGACGTAAGCGAGTGTGATGTTCGTGACAACAGCTGTGTGCAGATCAACAATGGATCATATATCGAGTGCGGAGAGAGTATGAGCGTGCAGCGTTTAAAGCGTGGAAGTACTGACCTTACTTTGAGTTTGATTCCGTAAAAAGTGACAAAAACATTAGTGTCCGCTGTGCGTGGGAAGAAAACTTCTTTTTACAGCGAAAAAAAACCCCTAAACTTCCAAGCAAGCACCGAGTAGCTACGACGTAATGGGAAACTCACAGAGAAACTGCGGTATCCTTCCACTGACCGCTGCAGCACACCTGCACCAGGATAAACCTCCGCCTACTCTACTCCTGCTTTACAGGTGAAAATAGAGCAAAAGGACCGCTAGTCTTTGACTTTATTTATTTTCTGCTGTGTTTTACTTGCATCTGAAAGAGTGAGTGTAAACACAAAAAAATAAAAAAAAATAAAAAAAATTATATATATATATATATATATATATATATATATATATATATATATATATATTATGTGCTGGAATGTGCAGAAAATAGGTTTAAATGTTAAACTAATTTCTTCCAGTCAGATAATGGTGCATATAATTAAAATTTTGCTTCATGCATAAAGTTAAAAGATTAAAACTAACAAAACAAGTTTTAAAAAGAGACTTTTCCATTTGATTACATTTTGTATGATGGATTATGTAGAAAAAGTAGAATTGGGCTGAAAGATCTATCGCTTTATCACCTATTCAGGTTGTAAATCATGTTTTTAAAAAGTAACTAAGTAACTAAGTAACTAAGTAATTAATTACTTTTGAAAATAAGTAATCAGTAAAGTAACGGGATTACTTTTTGGGGGAAGTAATCAGTAATTAATTACTGATTACTTTTTTCAAGTAACTTGACCAACACTGCTTGCCACACTGAATAAATTTACAGGAGGCAAAAATTAGTGGCTTGGCCCCTGGGGTCGGTGCAATGAGCTGCTGCTAAAGTACCTAAATAGTTTCTGTGCGTGGTTGTTGTGGGAGATCCCAAAGATGTTTCAAGTAGAGCTTATTAAAAAGATTTAGAAACTGTATCGAGAATCCAAATTCTTTGTAGCCTTTAGCAAAGTGTCTCCGATGATTTTCATGCAAAGCCCATCAGTGGATTTCAGGTGGACGTCAGATTTTTAGAACCACCGTTTCATTACAGCTGATCGCCTTTGACACCAAATCTGTTGCCACTGTGTCCCAAACAGAACTTTCTTTGTATTCGTATTTGTTTTGTAGTCATTTAGGGTTTTTGTGTGGGTGCATTTGCGGTTTGGGATCTTTTTTTGATGCTCGGTTTTTGTCACTTTGCAGTCATTTTGTGTCTCATGGCTTTTGCGGTTACTTTTCTCTTGTTATATTAGATATCTCTGTGGTGACCTTAGGTCGTCCTGATTTTGGGGTTTTTGTTGCTGTGTGTGTATCTAGTTAATCTTATCTATATTTGTTTTTTTTCCGACTTTGTGACACAGTTATTATAGCTAACTAAAACTGCTTTTTATTACCTATTGTCATACCTGCACTTTCTGTTTGAGCTTTGCCTCCAACACATGTCCTTCATATGCAGGAAGACTAAAACTGAGGCTGAATGTAACACAAATTACAACTAAAACGAAACATTTTCTATAATAAAAACTGATGTGAAGCGAGTAAACTCACTCTGCAAAATGAATGATTTTCAACCTGTTGGGTTTTTCTCTGTATGTATTACTGTAGGGTCTACCGTACTATATAAAGCTCTTTGAGGCGACTGTTGTGATTTGGCGCTGTGTAAATAAAATTTAATCAAATTTAAAGTAAAAATAAAACATCAAAATAAAATAAAAATAAAATAAATCTACTTTTTGGTCGTTTTGTGTTGTTTACAGTAACATTTAATCTTTTCCCGTCTCTTCCTGCTTATTTTGCATGTCTGTTTTGTGTTGTTATGATGGTGAGCATGTTGTCTCTCTTTAGTCATTGCGTTTCTTTTTGTAACAATATTCCATTATATTTTATTCCATTATTTTTTCTCATTTTTGTCTCGTGTGAGTTATTTTTAATCTTTTTTGGTCATTTTTTTCTGACTTTGTGTTATTTTGTGTTTCTTTTGTTGCTGCATGTGTTGGTTTTTTTTGTCTCTTTAGCCATTTTGTGCTAATATTTCACATTTTTGTTGTTAGTTTTGTCTCTATTTGATTAAATGTCATTTTTTTTTAATGTTTTCTTGATTTTCTTTTTTTTGAGTTTTTTTTGTTTGTTTTATTTTGTCTCTTCTATGTATCAGATTTTGTGTGTTCCTTTTTGTGATCATTTTGACTCTCTGTGGTCATTTTGTGTATTGTGTGGTTGGTTTTTTTTGTTTATTTTTGGGCCGAGTTGCTCAGTAATATATTCTTGATGCTTGATCATCACCTCGGCAGTGTGGAAGGGGGAGCCACCAGTGTGTCATCGGGGGGATTGTGAATTTGTGTATCTTAGAAACCTGAAAGGACTGGAGTGCTGTGACGCTGAATATTAACGCAGCAGAAAGTGTGCGCTTGTCATGTGTGAAATCAGCAGTGAAATTGCACCTCCGTGTCTGGCTTTGACTTTTTCATTCCAACATGCAAACACAAACCAACCGCAAGATGTTGCCGGATGATATCATTTTCACCATTATCATATGCACCCACATGACACACACACACACACACACACACTCACTGTCAAATGCATGCATGCTGTCTACAGTTCCTCCCTCTCACTCACCCACCTCTTTTCGATTATTCATAACGAGATTCTCCAAAAGAAGCTCTTGGTTATGATATCCGGTGTGCAAAGACAGGAAGCTCGTCTATAGGTACCATCCCCGACTCTAAAGACACTGAATCAGTGTCTCTATGTGAGACTCAGCTTACATAAAGACACCGGTTCTTCGTATTTCCCAATGAAACAGGAATAAAAACCAAACTCAGACTTAATTATAGCACAAATATTTGTTTGTAGGATCACTTCAAGTAGCGGTGTTGGAGACTCTGTGGTCGCATTGGTGTTAATCAGTTGAACTACTTTTTGGTCTTTTGAAAATATGAAAATAAAATATTGTATTTTGGCCATGATATGTTACTCTCTCTGATATATTTAAATCCTGAAAAATTATAATGTGGTCAATTTTTTTAACCTTCGTGCAGCGGTCAGCACTGTTGCCTCACAGTAACGGGGTCCCTGGTTTGAATCTGCCGCCTGGTTCGGCCTTTCTGAGTGCTCACTCCATGTCCTCTGTCTCTCCA
This sequence comes from Neolamprologus brichardi, assembly GCF_056152115.1. Classification (NCBI taxonomy): domain Eukaryota; kingdom Metazoa; phylum Chordata; class Actinopteri; order Cichliformes; family Cichlidae; genus Neolamprologus; species Neolamprologus brichardi. Next base: position 29,503,898 of record NC_142114.1, on the reverse strand, counting down.
GGTAGTCCGGCTTCCTCCCACATCCAGAGGCATGCGCGTGAGGTTAGCAGGTTGTTTCATGATTTATCGTCTCTCTGTTTTAGGCCTACGACAATCTTTTCCTTTGTTTGTGGCAGATTTGCATCTTTATTGTGATTTATTCTGGTCATTGTGGTCATTTTTATGCCTTTACGGCTGCTTTTCAGTGGTGTGTGGTGATTGGGTGCCTCCTTGACGCAATTACTTTCAGTTTTCTGTCTGTTTAGTGTTGTTTTGCATTTTTATTATATGTTCCTAGTTGTAATACTGTGATTATTTTTTGCCTCTTTTTTTTCATCATCACTTTTTGGCCTTTTTGTGGTTATTTGCATTTTCAGTATTGTTTCGTTCGGTTTCTGTGACCATCATTGGATCATTTTACACATTAAAAAATAATGTTGAATCTCATTATTATTGCTACTTTTGCTTTCTAGTCATTACTTTTTACTCTTTGTGGTCTTTTAGGTTTTTGTTGTGGTTCCTTTTTGTCTTTGTGCTCATCTTTTTGCCAGATTTGATTTTGTATCGGTTGTTTGTTTTGATTTTGGGTTTTTCTTTTTATTTGTTCGTAGTCATGTTTGACTTCTTTTGTTTCCCCCTCTGTGATCGTCCACTAACCGCTCTGTGGCTTTGTGTTATCTTCTTGTTTATATGTTTTGCTAGTTCCCACGAGAGAAAAATAACATCAAAATACAGTATGCACCTCCCAGTGTGAATAGACAAACTCCGGAATAACATTTTCCATGATAAACACGGAGGAGTCCTTCTCCACCAAATGGAAGAAATAGATCTCCTTCACTGTAAACAATTACTGTGAAATACCTGAATATAAATAAAGAGTCTAGACACAAAGTTACACTCATTTCCTTTTCTAAAAATGTGTTTGTCTGTGATTTCCCCTGCCTTTACTAATCAGCTCATTTAAATCTGTATGGATATATAGTTTCCCAACAAAAGAAAGTGTGACCTTTAACAGATGACTCACTGAATCCCACGGATTTCACAAATGCCTCTTTTCATTGAACTGGGAAAAATGTCACCGAAAATGAAACCTCCTCAGTTTGAGCTTTCGTGTCTTTGTGCCTTTCCCTTTTCCTGACTTTCCGAATCTTTGTCAGGCCAGTCCCAAAAACACGGTGACACATTCCCCCACATGTAACCCTCATGATATCCGTGAAGTCATCAAAAAGCTTTCTTTTGTTCTTTGCTGATTTTGCTCCCTGGTTGCATCATGCATTCCCAGGAATATGCGGCGATCGCACCGTGAAGCTCAGCAGCAACGCCGGCTCAGATAAGCTCAGGGCAGGAAAGGTTGGAAGGAAGACGGGTGGGAGGATGTTGAGGGAGGGGAAGCTGTTGTAGGCGAACAAGTTGTTTAGTGTAGGATTATGAGCTGAGCCTCGTATTCAGATGCGTGTGATGACACATGCACAGGTGCAGGTTTAGAAGAAGCAAAAAATCCACATCTTATAGTTTTGGTTTCCTTCTTGTCATTCCCTCTTCGGGGTATGTGGGCTCAGATGTGTAAGGGAATAAACCAGGTCGATATGAGGTTCTACCACAAATGTAGCGTGGCTTCCGCTCTTTCTAGACTCTACAGTCTGGTGGCCTACAAACCTCTGCCAAGAAGTTACGCTTCACTTATGATTAAGTGGTTTGCCTCATTTTTCTTCCGCATTACAGACAGGATTTGATGGTTATCTTAAGCTTAACGTTATTCAGCCATATCCATGAAGCGAGCTGACTCAGGGGTCACAGCAATTTAAGTAAATGATAAGAAATAAATGAGACAATAGAGCTTAGAAGAAGCTGGGAGGTTTGTGCAAACATTGTGTCAGTATGTGTGTGTGTGTGTTCAAATCTTTCAGACTTTACTGGATACATTTCCACGTCCAGTGGCCTTAAAATCAGGCCATTACCATTTAACCATGAAAAGCTGAAATATACCCTAGAAAGCACAGCTTTTTATTTCCTTGGTTTTCTTTAAAATTTTAATTCTGTATGCTTCCAAAAGTCTACGTATTTGCTCCTGTAACTAATCTCGCTTTGAAACTATGTGACGAAATGTGCCATATAAATAAATTCCTTGCTTGCTTACATCAGAGAAAGATCCTGTGTATTTTTAAGGGATTGTATCATTCCTGTGAGGAGGGAAATTCTATCATGTTGCCACATTGAGGGCACACAGGGAAACATTCAAACCCCACAGGCTCATCAGACCCGTTTCACACTGAAAGGCGACCCAGATATTTGCGTACCTGTGTGTCAGTTGCAAAGTGTGTATTAGAATGACTTCCTGCTTCAACTTGCACCTAGAAAGCTTTGTTGTGGTTTGGCTCCTGTACTGACGTACTGGGCATGCTCACTTTCAGTTCTACCTCGAAATTATTCTCATGCTAATCTGACTTGTTAGTGCTTGTCTGGTTGTCTTTAACTACATGCACAGAATTTAACCATGTGGTGAGTATATTGTGTTTATACTTACCAAACTTTAACTGTGGGATGTGTTTAAAGGCGTGTTAAGCCTACATGTGCTATTTGTGTCTCTGAGGGTCAATTTCAAGCCTTAAATGTGATTTTATATGACAATGTTTTCATTTAAAATTATTAATAACCAGAAGAAAAGGAGAGAAACTGGTCACCTGAAGCACATGTAGCAGGACAGACTATGGAAACTCCACCTGGTCATACCTGCTGGCTGATGTAATCACCTACATGACTTATTTGTTTACATTTATGAAGCACTGAACAGTTTTGCATTTAACGTGTGCTGGTACTGCTGAGGAAGAGGAGATATGACCTTTACTGGCTGCACTAGAGAACTGACAATTTCTTCCTCTTTTTTTAAAAAAAGTCTACTTTTATCAGGTTTCACTCTTTGCAGCTAAACTTTCCCTCCTCAGTCTAGCGGGGGTGTTACTCTAACAATCTTTTAAAAGTGGATGCAAGCACCAAAATGTGCATGTTTGTCCATTTACAACAAATAATATGAAAAAATCCCATCAACCACTTGAATTTTCAAAAGACTTTCCAAGATGACCACAGTTTCTACCTCGAGAAGCAACAATATTAGAGGAGAAATGCAACAGCTGGATGTATTTTATTATTATTATTATGTTTTTCACTTTGTGGAAGTCAAGATTACAACTTACACATTTCCTGTAGGGCTTCTTTATTTCACAAGAAAGTGTAAAAGCCTAAATTCTTGAAATGAAGAAAGAACTCAGCATATGAATCTGGTCAAATATACTGAAAGTGTGTCCTGATTGTGACTGAATCTCTTTGTGCCCTTATCATTCTGTTTAGTCTCTGCTATTTTGCAGGCTGGAGGATCCTGAGATAGGCACAGCGTCTTCAGTTTCTTGGAACTAAAGGTAAGAGTTGCATAATGGGTGAAGTGTGCAAGAGTGCCTGAAACTACTATAAGACCACTATATAAGCAAATTATCTTTGGAAAACAAGGTTTAGTTGTGGTGCGGCGTTCCAGAGTAACCTTCTGTGGCATTTGCGTGGTTCTACGTTGTTTTCTCATTGAGATCACTCTGAAAGGGAAAGTTTAGTTGGTTTTATCTACGCTGTTTTCATTCTGTTTGACACACATATGTAGCTTTGAAACTCTGTCCCTGTTCATTTGCAAGACGCCACACGTGGCTTCGTACTTCAGCCAGTCAGAGGCATGTCCTGAAAGCACCTTTACCACAGTGTCTGGGTTGGACGGCGTGTGAAACAGTGTGCAGCAGACTCTGTGGCAGGGTTCTCTTGTTTTTGTGGTTGTGTCAGTAGTGTCACCCAATCATAGGAATACCTGTGTGCAACTCTTGAGTAACACCATGGTTCTCAGCGCACAACCAGTTTTTCTTTAAACTGGTGTTTTGCTGCCCTGCAGCCGGGGGTTGGGGTTAGAGACGAGAGCATAGACGTATATATAAGATGGGCGTCGCCACTGTGACGCTACGAGCCCGAGGCTTCTCTCTCAGCAGAGTAGTGAAGGAGCACTCAGCTCAACTTATCTTTCAGGATGTCCCTCTGTCGTTCTGCTCTATCCTCCAGTTCTTGGCTTTTGTTTATTGTAGCTCTTTGTGTCCCGACTCCAGATCCAACAGAAAAAATGACTCATGACTGTTCTCATAATGGTCTGTGGAGTAATCCACCATCATGTTTATCTGCTGAGCTTCTAGGCAAGGCAAGTTTATTTGTATAGTACAATTCAACAACAAGGTGATTCAAAGTGCTTTACAGAGACATTAGAAACAAAAACAAATAAAAAGCATGATTTAAAATTGATTAAAACAAGCAAACTAACTAATTAACTAATTAACAAACAAACAAACAAAACAGTAGATAAAATCAAAACAGATAAAATCAGTAGTTAAAATGTAAGTTTTGAAATTTAAGCTTAAGTGTGGATTTGGTGCTTTATTCAAATGCAGCTGAGAACAGGTGAGTCTTCAACCTGGATTTAAATAAACTGAGTGTTTCAGCTGATCTGAGGCTTTCTGGGAGTTTATTCCAGATATATGGAGCATAAAAGCTGAATGCAGCTTCTCCGTGTCTGGTTCTGACTCTGGGAACTGATAAAAGACCAGATCCAGATGACCTGAGGGATCTGGAAGGTTCTAGAAAATCATTCTCACACATTTAAACAATCCAGTGATTAGATCAGATGGGAAGCATTCGTAATGGAGATCATAATTTGCCTGGAAAAAGGAGCTCCGGGTGGGAAATTTTAGATTGAAAAAGTGTGGAAGTGGAAACCAATTTCTAAATAAATTCAATCTAAAAAACCCAAAATAACTTCATACATTTGGAACATAAAGCTGTTTCTTAGTTATTTCTACACATTCTGCTGAATTCTGCAGTGACTGGTCAGCATCGGCCTAAACATGCCAAGAGCTATTTTTGCTCCACTCTATAATCGTTCCACACAAACATTAAGAAGAAAAACTTACTTCCAAAATTTCTTAAATGTAATAAAAACACAGTTTTACTATTCATGTGATTTTAAAAAAAGTAGCTTCTTATTAAAAATATTTTAATTTACACTTTTAATTTAAGGGTTCAGTTTAATTTCATTTGTACAGCGCTGAATCACAACAGAAGGCAATTTAAATTCAAATTCAAATTTTATTTGTCACATACACAGTCATACACAGTACGATATGCGGTGAAATGCTTACACAACTGCTCGTGACCTAAAGAAAAAAGAAAAGGCTATGAATAAGATAGGAAATAAATATGAAAATTAAAAAGGGTCAATTTAACTAGGAAAGAATAAGATAAAATCTATAAATTAAAGTTGAAAATAAAATAACTGTACAACAAAATACACAATACACAGTATAGTATTTTACTCTTTTATTTGTGTCAAAGACTTTTTTAGCTGCTGAACTGTTCTTTACATTTAACCTGACTTTGCCCCCGTTTTAATCGATAAACCAGCTTCTTTTATTTTTTATCTTTCAGTTTAAATTCACAACGTGATGTTTGTGTGTGTGATGTACACGTGATTGTATCGTGTGTGAGTGTGCGTGTTATCTGTTTTTGTAAAGCACCGAATGCCGCTCAGTAGTTATTTCAAGCATGTCCATGTGATGATGGTTAACAAGATCTTCATCTGTAGAAGTCAGTAAAGCCCCTTCAGTCCAGGTTCTCTCCACCTGCTGTGGGGCGAGAAAGTCCCCATCAGTGGGGCCAACCCCAAAGTTTAGGAACCATTGTGACATTAGTGTCATTATAAAGATTTCTTTTCTAAAATAAACTTTATTAACTGTTTTGTTAAGCTTGCTGCAACTGACTGTTTAGATGCCCTTACTCCTGGTAGATATGTATCGTCTTGTTTGTTTCTGTTGCCAGCTGACAAGGTCATTATTCAAACACTTTGATTTTGTTATTCACTGCACAAAGAGTGCAGCTTTAGACTCCAATTAGTATCATTATGATGGCGCACAGATCTCTGCAGAGAGATTTGTGTTTCAGCTGCAAAGAAAATCTTTCCAGAGGTGGTTTCACTTTGAATTTGTTTAGGTTTACTTGCTATGAGTAAGGAGGGTGACTAAGACGTACAGTACTGACAGTAAATTTTATACTCTTTGACCTTTTATGTCTACCAGAGCATGTAGGCTTTCCCAGTTTCGCATTTACTTCTGTAATCTCTGGCCCATCAATTCCTGCATTGCATAAATGACTTTTTTTTGTCTGAGGTTTCCTCCCACACTTGCTGTAAAGTAACATGGAGTTAGACTTTGTAAATGTGCAGGTCCAGCCTTTACCCCTGATACTGTTTACGCCACCACATGACAGACAGCTGATTGAACATGAGGATAAACGTGTGATTAGAGCCACAATCGAGCAAAACAAAAAGTGTATATTTATCTCATCAACATGATTTGGAGTCAGGTGAGCGACTGTGGGGGATATCTGTTAAAGGAAACATTTCCCTCCTCTTTGTATTATTGCATGAAAAATCACATCCTTACATGCCGTATTGGTGGCGTGCACTAAACAGGAAGTGTAAATGACATATTAGGAAGTGGCCTTTTTCACTTACATACTTGAGTCCACCGAATAGATGTACCTCTTAGGGATCAAAGGTCATACTGTGGTGGAAAGTTGGCCAATTTGGGTGAATGTCCTTGTCATGGCACTAAGTGCGTATCCCAAAGGTTGGAAATTAGCGAAGGAAAAATAAAAAGTACCTTTTAGTGTCATCGGTCATCGGAAATTAAGTTCAGAAAACAAACAACAAAAGAGAGCTGTCCTTCTCAGATAACCTTTAAAGGGAATCACAGGTGAAACAGACACCGGGCGGATTGGAATCAAAATGCAGGTTTCACTGATTTGAAATCTTTAACACACAAAGACAAAATCAGCACAGCCGTTAATATAGACACATTAGCGACATCAGCCGAGATACAATTTAAGTACACGATCGTGCTCTGCTTCAGTGTGTCGCAGCACATGTTGGCATTCATGGTTAACTGTAGCTCCCCAGTACCAGCAGCACTCATGCAGCCCACCAGCATGCTTGACTGTAGGCAAGACACACCTGTCTTTGTACTCCTCACCTGGTTGCCACCACACACTCTTGATATGCTCTTGTTTGTTCTGAGTGGAACCTGTCCTGTTAAACGGCTGTATGTATGCACCCTGAAACTGCTGCAGCTTAGTTTCAGGGTGCAGGGTATATTCTTATAGCTTAGGCCATCTTTATGTTGAGTAACAATTCCTTTTTTCAGTTCCATCCATCTTCATCCGCTTTATCCGGGGCCGGGTCGCGGGGGCAGCAGCCTAAGCAGAGAGGCCCAGACCTCCCTCTCCTCAGCCACCTCCTCCAGCTTATCCGGGGGAACACCAAGGCGTTCCCAGGCCAGCCGAGAGATATAATCTCTCCAGCGTGTCCTGGGTCTGCCCCGGGGCCTCCTCCCGGTGGGACATGCCTGGAACACCTCACCCAGGAGGCGCCCAGGGGGCATCCTTGTCAGATGCCCGAACCACCTCAGCTGGCTCCTTTCGATGTGGAGCAGCAGCGGCTCTACTCTGAGCCCCTCCCGGATGGCCGAACTTCTCACCCTATCTCTAAGGGAGAGGCCAGCCACCCTTCGGAGGAAGCTCATTTCTGCCGCTTGTATCCGCGATCTCGTCCTTTCGGTCACTACCCACAGCTCGTGACCATAGGTGAGGGTAGGGACGTAGATCGACCGGTAAATTGAGAGCTTCGCTTTTACACTCAGCTCCCTCTTCACCACGACGGACCGGTGCAGTTTTTTAGTTCCTTAGATTATTATTTTCCATTATGTGCCATGTTAGACTCCCAGTGACCAATATGAGAGAGTGTGAGAGCAATAACACCATATTCAACACACCTGAGGCCTTGTAACACTAATGAGTCACATGATACCAGGGAGGGAAAACGGCTAATCGAGCACAGTTTGGACATTTTCACTTAGGGGTGTGCTCACTTTTGTTGCCAGCAGTTTAGGCAATAATGGCTGTGTTGAGTTATTTAGAGGTGACAGCAAATTTACACAGTTGTACACTAACTACTTTACATTGTATCAAAGTGTAATATCCTCAGTGCTGTCCCATGAAATGATATAACAGAATATTTACAAAAGTGTGAGTGATGTGCTCACTTTTGCTGAGTTCACCTCCTGCTGGCGAGTGTCAAAGGGGAAATGTGTTTTCTCCCACTAGCTGGCAAGTTGTTGCTGCTGCTTGCTAGGTGAAAGAGGTCAGCTGGTTAGGTGCAGCACCATATATTTCCTTGTGACTTTTTTGGTCTCCAACAGAATCCTGCAGTGGCCCATAGTTTGCACGGGAAGAAATTTCTCTCTGAGCTGTAGTGAAACTCGGGAAAAGTGTTTAACAGAAAAAGTATTACCAGAAATGGGAGAATACAAAGTAGAAGTTGTGCCTTTTGAAATGCGTTGGTTAGATCAGTGTGGTATAATTTCTTACTTGGAGGTGAACTTTTTCCATTTTGTTGCAAGGTTTAGCACTTGGTGCTTTGCGAGTGTTGTAGTCACCGTCTGCAAAACTGCTGTTGTCTGTGGCAACAAAGGAGGAGACTCACAAACTGATCGAGGAATACACACTTTTCCCTGTGATTGCCAGCTGATTGATCTCTGGTCCTCAGCCCCTGTGTATCCTAACATGACCATATTGGCGATATCCCCTCTGCGTGGTGTTACATACATGGGTTAATAATAATAATAATAATAATAATACATTTTATTTGAGGGCGCCTTTCAGAAACCCAAGGTCACCTTACAAAAAACACAATTAATAAAAGGAACAGTAGTCATAAAATACATAAAATAAGTTAAAATTACAAAACAGAGCTTGACAACAGATAAAATCAGCATTAAAGCGAATAAGCCAGTTTAAACAGGTGTGTTTTGAGCTGTGTCTTAAATACGGAGAGGGAGTCAATATTTCTTAGTGCAGGAGGAAGAGAGGTCCAGAGCCGAGCGACTGAAAGCTCTGCTCCCCATAGTGATGAGACGTGAGGACGGAACGGTAAGATGAACAGCAGATGATGATCTGAGAGAAACAGTGGTGATATGGAGCAGGTCACACAGATATGAAGGAGCAGATTTATGGACACACTTGTATGTAAGAAGTAAGATTTTAAAGTTTATCCTGGCTTCTATGGGCAACCAGTGAAGCTGCTGAAGAACTGGGGTAATATGAGCACTTAACGGAGTACGGGTTATGATCTGAGCTGCAGAATTTTGAAGAAGTTGGAGTTTATGAAGGGACTTTTTAGGGAGACCAAATAGGAGGGAATTACAGTAATCAATACGGGATGTAATAAGACTATGGACAAGGATGGCAGCAGCATGGGGAGTAAGGAAGGGGCGGAGTCGGTTAATATTACGTAAATGGAAATAAGCAGACCGGGTTATGTAATTAATGTGAGACTGGAATGAAAGAGTATTATCAAGTATGACACCCAAACTCTTAACCTGAGGAGAGGGAAGGGTGGGAGAACGTTCAATGTTAATGGAAAAGCTGTGGGATTTGGTTAGGATAGATGGTGTGCCAGCAAGTAAAACTTCAGTTTTATTACTGTTAAGTTTGAGGAAATTGGAGGAGAACCAGGATCTAATCTCAATAAGACAGTCTGAGAGGGAGGCAGATGGGAGGGATGAATTGGGTTTAGAAGAAAGGTAGAGCTGGGTGTCATCGGCATAACAGTGAAAATTTAATGTAATGTTAATGTAGAAAATAAGTGAGCAGTTGTACATATTCTGACCTAATTATTTTAAACTTGTCTTATATAAGCACCTGTCATTAAAACAATATTTAAAATGTTTTTTTAAAGGTCCTCTTTAAGAGTGAGCTGAAGATTTAATTTGTTGTGTGAATTTAGTAAAAAGCTTAATGAAACAGGATGTTCACAAACTCAGCAGAATGGGGAACTTCTGGGACAAAACCAGAAAATTTTCTTTGTCTTTTGTTTTTTCACCTTGTAGACTTCAGATTAAGAATAACATTAATGTAACATGGAGCCTAAGAGAGAGGACAAAACCCCCCAAAAAACTGGAAATAACTTTACACTGGCCAAGGCAGCTGTAGATGTCTACTTCAGAAAACACCTGGGCCGTTTACTTTTGACTTTATCTTTTTATAGATTTAAAATCACAACGGTGAAAACACACATAATGTATATATATATCAAATTTAGTGTCTACAGTAAGACATTTAATCTTTTTCTGATGGCTTGACTAATCACCCGGTGAATACATATCCTATCTTATCCTGTGGTTCTTTTTTACACTTTCCCTACAATATGTCACATAATGTCACTCATCACCAAGAAGGATGAAAACTGTTAACAGAAGGAAGTTGACTTTTAGAAATACAGATGAGCTGCACAAAAAAACCCATCATCTTATGAGGAAGACTAGAGTGAAACACCGTGGGAAACCTTATGCGAAGGTATGAAAAACACAAAGATGAACCTTAAAAGGAAGTAAATGATCCCAGTGGATGAGCAATACAGAGCTGATAAACTGTGTAGGGGATCTGAAACACAGGACTGAAGATGTACACTGTGACCTCTTTCCTCGTACAGACCACAGCAGATACGGGCCGTTTTTAGTAATAAGTGTAAGAGGAAATCAACAGGACCGGATGGCTTAAAAAACTGTCACCTCACCACTGTGTGCTAAGCTATTTTTAATAGTCCTCACAGTCAGTGTTTAAACTCTGTGGAAAAGGTTAATAATCATTCTTGAGCCTAAAATACTACGGCTTACTGCTCGCAGCTTTATCATCTGTAGTATTTTGAAGTAGTCATAGTAAACTACCGATGCTGTCATTCGGGGTGGCGTGACAAGTTGATAATGCATTCGTGTACATTTCCTTCCTCCTTGATCTAAAAATGTGATACAACAGTTCATAATTACAACATGCTTTGGTTGTAGCAACAAGAGCCAAATAACAAACATGACTGTTATGAAGAAACAACATCTCAATGATGGCTGATGGATGAACTGTAATTCAAGGCTAAAATGACCGATAACGACATAGAGGATCCAAAAGCATGAAAAAGAAAGAGCACTTTTCAAAACAAAGCTCTTTGACGTGAAAACAAGCAGATCAGATACTGAAGAGAAAAAACAAGCAGGGTGTGTCTGGACGTGAACAGGAGATTGGTCAAATTTAAGTCCTGGAACCTTTGTGCTGCATTCATATTTCTTAATAAAGGCTCTTATGACAAATAACAGGGAAGTCATTCTTCTCTTTTAATTTAAGGTAAAATAAATAATAAAGAAGTCTCAACTCAAGCTGGATTAAAAGTTGTGGAAGAATTGGCTTCAGGCCTTCAAGGTCTTGTTGTTGTTTGTTTTTGTTTCTATCCCGTGTAAAGTCAGATAAATAAAATCAATCAGCTGGTTAAAGCATATTTATGAGAGGTCACTGACTCTGCTGAGCTGATAGCCTAAGGCAGTTGATTTTGTAGCTTTGGGCCTCTGACAGAAAAGCTTTGCTTTAGTTATTAGAAAACAGGCGTCTGACTGTGGATCTCAGGCTTCGTACCCACTTACATGCAACTAGGTCAGATACAGCGGTCTCCAACCTTTTTTGCGCCACGGACCGGTTTATGCCCGACAATATTTTCAGGGACCGGCCTTTAAGGTGTCGCGGATAAATACAACAAAATAAAACTAGTACCGGTACCGAAAAAAAGAAGATTTATTCATAACACACGTGAAAAGACCCAGGAAAACCGAGTTAACGATAAAAACGATAACAAAATAACGCTGAAAACCCTGAAAACTATACATTTCACACCTGAGCCTCAACTCTCGCGGCCCGGTACCGGTCCGAGGCCCGGGGGTTGGGGACCGCTGAGATACATAACCCGGAGAGAGGCCATGGAGAGCATCAGCATCAGCAGTAAGACCTTAGAGTCTATTCCAAAGCATGTGGGGAGACAGAGAAGTGAGGGTAAACTGAGTGTGATGTGATTGTGTGTAATTTATTTGTGGATTTAATTTCCAGTTTTGATACAAAGAATTTCAATTACATTAATAATTTGACTTCAGGCAAGTTAAAACTTCTAATAAATGTATTCAGAGGGAGGAATAACAATTCAGCTTTATTGGGTTTTTTCTTATTCAACTGCAGCTTTCTCAACGTAACAGTGTTGTGATTACATCAGCCTACAGAATAAAGCAGAGAGAGAACCCACGTGGTGAAGCAAGATGAGCTTATTCTAAACTGTAGTTTAAAGCCGGCAGACTAACATCAATAATGTAGGACGACGGTACCGTCTTCTCCTGTGTAAACTCTCTGACCTCATGACGGGTTTCACTGAAAAGAAGGAAACAATAATAAGAAAACTCCACAGGATCTTTTTCTTTCTTTCTTTCTTATGAACTGATGAACTGCAGGACAAGTTCAGCCTGTGCGATCATCTCTAAATCAAACAGCACTTTTATAAATAGCCACTTATGCATGTATTCTGCTCAGATCATCCACTTAGGCTACAAATGAGGCCCCAGGTACAAGCAGCTAAAGGTCGAAAGCTTCCTGTTAGAGGCCAAACACTGCTGTACAGATGTACTGCAACACTGCGAGTGCACCATCCCCCTTAGGCCACGCAGACGGCTCAATTATTGCATCATCAGTTTCTTCGATGAGATGGCTATATTTGGTTAGCTGTATTGCGAAGACTTCCTCTTGTACGGTAACAATGAAAAGCTGTCCACTTTACGGGGGCAGGTGACATCTACAAACCACTGTAATGGGAGTTGTGATCCCTGTAACTGGGATTACTGGCATTTGTGCTCCTTTTGGTATTTTTGGCGTGATGGCAACGCATTAAAATGGTCATGTTGGGACGGTGTGGGCTGACCTGTCTCAGCCACTTCACTTTTTTACAGGTACGGGCAGCTGAATGAAGGAAGCGAAATCACGTTAACATTATATCGTCTGTATATTTTCCCATTGTCAGAAACGTTAGCCTCACAGCCCACTTCCACTGTGGATCGAAAAAGCGTATAGGAAAAAAGAACACCCACTCCTGACGTATGGATTGTAGTTGTATTGTTAGAGTGAGTTTGTGTATTGACATGCACTGTTAGAACAGACATGGACATACTGTTTCTGAGCTGACTGCAGTCGTGTGAAGCACTGCGACAAATGTTCACACTGGTGCTAAAACGATCTGATATTTGAGGCTTTTGCTGAGTCTCCAGACGGTGGGCAGGTGCATCCTGTTCCTTTTCCTTTTAATTTGTCAGATGTGTCTCGAGAACTTGAATAAAGTCTATCTGTGGCAAATTAAATTAACTGGGCATGACCCTGTATTTCATACTGCATGCTGGGACAAATATTGAACTCTTTGTAGTTTGTACGGCACCGAGTGCTCGCAGGAGGGCAGTGACCTCAATAAATGTGAACTGGAAGAAATTTGGATTTCGCAGTGAAACTGAGTAAATGAGCAGGAAGGCCTTGTTCGGGGAAGCAACCAAGAGCCCGATATTCATCTTAAGGCTTTAAGAACTCTCCTACAGAGGTGAGAGTACCTGAGCAGCACTCCATAAATCATGCATTCATCTTGGAGCAGCTAAAAAGTAGCAGCTCTGAGTAAAAGGAGTATTTATCTGGTTTGCCAAGCAACATCTAAAGGACTCTGTGTGTTTAATGGTTTTCTCTGATGTCATGTTGCAAAAACTGACCTCTCTGGGCAGAATTTCAAACTCTGTATCTGTTAAATCCCAGCAGCCTGTACCCTGCTGATGCAGTCCCTACAGAGGAGAGCGGTGGTGGTATCTTCATGCTGTGGGGGGTAAATTTAGTGATAGATCACATGCAGAGAGGTTCTTAAAGAAATCTTTCTCCAGATGGTTCGCCTTTCGGCACTACGCTGATCTGAACTGAACAGTAAATGCAAAAGTTTCTGGTTTTCCATCAGTGATCTGAGCACCTCACAGAACATCTGAGAGAAAACCTGAAGACGCTTCTCATCCAATCTGAAGGTGCATGCCAACATCAGACAGGAAGAATGAGTGGAGATAAGCTTGTGTAGATGTCATACACATCAGTCTGGATACTTTTAAATTTGGCTGCTCAGAACAACACAAACACAAAAGGGAAGGTAATATAGAAACACACACATGCACGCGGTATCGTATACACACAGCATCGTTTTATCTCAGTTCTGTGGTTGAGCATCGTCACATGCTTTTGCCACTAGGTGACGAGACCTGAACTCGTAGCGGGTGTCAAATCTATAAATCTAAAATGTCAAACAGAAAAAACTCTCACGGTGTTTTTTGGACGCCCTTTATATTAAGAAGAATTGTTTATAAGCTCAGAAAAAAATCTAACTTGACTGGCCCTTTACCATAAATAATGGATTGGATTTATATAGCGCTTTTCAAGGCACCCAAAAGGCTTTACAATGCCACTATTCATTCAGTTTCACATTCACACACTGGTGGAGGCAGCTACAGTTGTAGCCACAGCTGCCCTGGGGCAGACTGACAGAGGCGAGGCTGCCATATCGCGCCATCGGCCCCTCTGGCCAACACCAGTAGGCTGTAGGTGAAGTGTCTTGCCCAAGGACACAACGACCAGGACAGAGAGCCCGGGGATCGAACCGGCGACCTTCCGGTTACAGATGCGCTCCCCCCCTGAGCCACGGTCGCCCAATGCTGCAAATGTAAAGTGCTGCAAATTCTCAGGACCACAAGAAGAAGCTGAAAAATGTGAAAAATGTCAGCAGCTTCCTGAATTCTTAATGAGAGTTCTTAGAAGCTCCACTTGTTTTCTTAGATCTAACCTCACTCTTGTGTTGAAACTAGACACTTTACGTGCTTCCCTTTTCCCCACTCAGACAGGAGTGCTCCTGTTTCTCTGTGGGCCACGAAATGCCATTAGAGGCCTGACTAATCAGCTAATACAAATGACAAGCCCCGTAAACAAAGGCTGAAGAGAACAAAGGAGCCAGTGTCGTAAGAAAGCGTGACGACATTACAGCTGAGATACCTGTTAGACATGATGTCATGTTACAGCCTCTGTCCAAACCCAGAGGCGGGCGGTGTTAACACTGATAACACGAAGGGATTTTTTTTCTTTGTTGACTGAAGTCAGTGTTAAAGATGTAACAAGGTGGATGCTTTTCAAGTGAATATTAACTTAGTAGGTGTCATTGCTACACTCCCATAGTGAGTGTGTTCCTGACAGTGTTGGGGAGTAACGGAATACATGTACCGCCGTTACGTATTTAAAATACAAAATATGAGTAACTGTATTCCGTTACAGTTACCGTTTAAAAAGGTGGTATTTAGAATACAGTTACTTTGTTGAAATAAATGGATTACACGGCGGTACTTCCCTGTTTCATATTGTGGCGGGTCAGGACTGTTTGGGTTTTGTTTGACAGCTACGTTCTGTTGTTCCAGGCGGCAGCGTTACGGTTGCCATGGTTACAGGGTGACGCTCTCTCTGCGTGTTTCCTGGGTGAGAGAGGCCTTGTTGTTGTTGTGCTAAGCTAACAGGCAGAATGCTACAGGTATAGCTCTAAAGAATGTAGCATCATGGGCAGTGTAGTCCGTGCTGCAGGGAGAATGGACTGCCATACACGTTATGTGTCTGTGAGCGAGGGAGGGAGAAAAAGGAAAAGTACGAGCTGTCATCGAGCAAAAACGGGAGCTGGAAGCATGTAAATATAATAATAACCACTGCAGCCAAGAAGAGAGCCTGACGAGCCCAGTTGTAAGTAAGCTATTAAGACTCGACTGTACACCGTGTTCGTGTTTTCCTCCAAAAACAATAAGTTCCGTTGGAGCAGCCTTTCAACGCCTCTCTCTGTCTCTGCTAGCAAAGTTGACCCAGACAACAAAGTAAAGCTAGTTTTCAGCTACGAGCCGACACAGAACCCACCGTATTAGTCAGAGGTCCCTTTACTACGGTTCAGAGCCGCGGACCTTCAGTAACAGTAATAAATCACAGCAATAGTACATTCATGTAGTTGTAAACAGCATGATAATATATTAAGTAATCCAAAGTATTCAGAATACGTTACTCTCATCGAGTAACGTAACGGAATACGTTACAGAATACATTTTGGGGCATGTAATCTGTAATCTGTAGTGGGATACATTTTAAAAGTAACCTTCCCAACACTGGTTCCTGAACAGTGTTAGAGTCAGAGCCTGGGGAACGTCTGTGTTATATGTGGAGGATGACGCCTTAACACTGCAGTCAAATGCTGTACATTCATTCATCATTTAGAGAATTATTATTTAGAAAAGACAGGAAAGCAGAGAGAGAGAGAGAGTTTTTGGGGTAACACACAGGAAATGGTCCAGAGTGGACTCAAACCCAGGTACCTTTGATCATCTGCTATAGCAGCGCCAAACTCTGGTATTTTATTAGTCTTAGTCAACAGGCACTTTATTTGGTACACCCGTCCACCCGGCTGTTGAAAGGTTGAACTTTGCATTTAACCATGTAGAAATGTGAACCTGGTGAAGTTCAAACTGAGCACATTTAAGTGGTTTTGACCGTGGCGCTTTTGTTAGTGTCAGACAGGCTGATCAGAGTGTTTCAGAAACTGCTGATCCACTGGGATTTTCCCACACCAACCATCTCCAGGGTTTACAGAATGGTCTGAAAGACAGAAAATATCCAGTGAGCCGCAGGTCTCAGAGTGAAAATGCTTTGTTGATGCCTGGGTTAGATGAGAATGGCCAAATTGCTTCGAGCTGAGAGGGAGGGAACAGTAACTAAAATAACCTCTTCTTAAACCAAAGTACGGACACGAGCATCTCTGAACACATAACACATGAAACTGTGAAGCAGACGGGCTACAGCAGCAGAAGACCACACCGGGCGTCAGCCATCGACAGAAGATTAAGGCTACAAATGACCATAATTGGTGAATTCTACAACAAACGTTGTCCAATGAAGTTAAAGAAAAAATGTTTCCTGGTTGAATTACTCTCAATTTCCACTGCAACATTCACATGTGAGGGTCGGAATTTGTCATAAAACCAGCTGGTGACAGGACAGTGCCTACATTCTTCTTTTATGTGTAGTCTGTGGGGGTTGGAGTCCGCCTCCAATGACCATTAGAGCAAATGTAGCTCTTGACACTTGTGTGATGGCTTTGTTTTTCATACCCAGAGGTTGCCACCTGATTGGTAACTGTTATTAAAAAAGCAAACTGGTGTCATTTTTCTAGTTTTCCCACAGCCGAGTCTGCTGCGATTAAAATAGATGTGGCATTCATTGTACTTTATTTGTGTTGCATCGGGCCTGGTAGAACTGCGGGAGAGACTTTTTTCGAGCCAGTTCAATAACATCAATATTTACACCCTGCTTTTTATGAGGCTGCTATTCACTCTCTAATTTACTGCTCTGATTGGGCGGAAGTTAAAATGTCAACTTTCGCTGGAGTTTTTCCCAAATGTCACTTTGATCCGGTGATGAGAACACAGAGACTCATTGTATTTCAAAATTCTCCAGCGTGTCTCATCTGTGGAGCTCAAGGTTGCCGACTTTGGCCTCGCAGTTTCAGAGAAGTTACCGACTACTATGTGCTTAAAGTTTCTTTCAAGCCTCATTGTTTAGGAGTTTATTAGTCTACAGCTTGTGGACTGCAGAGAAGTGTCAGCATTACATCCTATAGTCAAAGGAGCTTGCAAAGAAAAGCGTCTGGACTTCTTTAAATATCCATCTGCATCTAAAGGTCAAAGGTCACTCTTTCGAGGATGCCAGTGTTCACATTTTGGACAGAGAGGACAGATGGTTTGAAAGAGGAGTGAAAGAAGCATCTATGTCCACTGTGAGCGACCATCTTTGAACAGAGGCGGTGGTTTACGACACCAACTGTCTGCCATCTATGATCTCAGTTTTGAGATCCCTTCCCAGACGCCTTAACGTCCACTCACATCCTGGGCCATCTGACCTCAGGAAATCACATGATAAGGTGGGGCCAGGTTTCACAATGAGCTCACCTGAAACTCTGGCTGATTGTGACCCACACCCAGTTTCACACCTTGGCTCAGGTGATTAGAGGATCATCAGGGGGTCCTTTTGTCCCTCTTTGGGGGGAAACTCCCACTAGGTTTAAATCTGGGACTCCCCACCATTTGACCTTAGAACTGAAGAAGCTTCTCGGATGAAGGTGAAACATCTTCAAGCAACTTAAAGAAGTCCAGACGCTTTTCTTTGCAAGCTCCTTTGACTACGATGACCTGGATGACTGAGAACCTTCACAGACATTACATCCTATATTTATGCCTGACCAGTTTTCCACAGAGATAAACAAAACAGAAGCGAGAAATGCGAAACCATGACAGGAAAGTAATGTATGTCAACAGAGCTTCCATTATTTAATGAGCTTAAATGTATATGCACTCTCACAAAATGATGTATAATAGCTCGGTCGGGCTATTATTCCACATGTACAAAAACAGACTTTCTTAAAAATAACAAACAGAGGAACCCTGGGCCTTTTTGCTTTGAGGCAACAGCGCTAACTGCTGTGTGTTTAATGATAGGTATTTGATGATTTTCATTTAAAATTGAACTGAAATAAACAGTAAATCTCAGAATTAAATTAACATGTTATCTAATTACTTTTTATTTCATGATATTGCACCTTTAGGATCTAGGAGGAATATAACAAATATCTACCAATATACTTCTTTGGGCCTCAGAAGTCACGATTATTAACACCACAGTGGGTACATGTGTGTGGATGATGTACTCCGGCCTCTGAGCTCTATTAAGTTTCGGTCCCAGTACATTAAGGGTGAAACTTACACATTCACGTGATTTGCTGTATGACTAGCTTCATGATTTTTACATTCTAATTCTAAAAATGAAATTAACGCTTAATGCATGAGATGAGCTAAGCTGCCTCAGGGGAAGCTGGTCAGAGGGTGCTGTGAACTCAAAGGTGTCTGAGGGTGTTGTAAAGGGGAAGCAGTGTAACGGCTGCACCAAATATGTGGCTTCCTGTGCTGTTGCTCAGCACACACAGAAGTAAACATCACAGCGGTTGAATACCTGTGAGTAGAACTAATGTCAGGCCCGAAAGGTGAACAGCGCCGTGTTTTATGTTTTCAGGGGGCGTTTAATGTCACTGCTGAGGTTTCCCAGAATGCATTTGTGGTCTGTGTTAAGCATTTTTCATTGATTGAAATGTCATATCAGGATGTGTGCGATCATGCTGTGGTGTGCGAAGGCTTCATGCTGCCTTTGATTAGGTGGGAAGTGGCGCCACCGTGTGGCCAGTCAGCAGTGCAACATGCAAATAAAAAGTGCATTAAGTTGGTTTACAATAATCTTTATTAAACGTCTATATGCAGAATTCAACAACCAAAATAGAATACTCAATCACATAAATTACAGAAGCACATAACAGTGAAACAGAACATAATTATTCCGATGACTTTCACAGTTTACATTCATGTCGGCCTAAAACTTCAAAAACAACTCAGAACCAGCTGGCATTTTTAAAACTCTGTTCAGGTTGGACTGATGCAGTATACGATTGTTTGACCTTTATTTACTATGAAGATGTGGCCTGTTAAGAGTACGAGGTGTCAGTTAGTAAAGTCTATATTAAAACCTGCATAATGGAGTTTTTTTTAATTCTTTATTGTAGTGTTCCATGTTAGCCACAGAGTCTTTTATAATTGTAGACCACGATCAAATTCTTGCAGTATTTTTTTATATTGTGTTAAAGGGGACCCATTCCTTTTCCTTTTATATATATTTATATATTGTTTAAACATGTTAAACATTACCAGTGTTTTTATTTTTAAAACTGAGGTCAGAATATGTACAATTATTCCGTATATTACATTCTTTTGGGGGTCAGTGTGACGTGATATAAGGCAGTCATTCCTAATATGACCATATCAGGGGTGACAGAGGGAATCTAGGTAAGAAATTTCACTTCCTATCGCTGTACAAAAACTGTCTGCAGTTCAGGTGGTGGTGCAGCAGAGGGCACTCACAAACTACTTATTATTGGACAGAAGTGACGGCGCTAAATGGCTAAAACAAATAATTTACAAAATAAAAAATAAACATTGTTTAAAAACGCGAGTCCAAGAATAAAAATATGCAGCTGGAGATGAGCAGAATATTTCCAATTTAAATATCTAGCTCAAAAATCCAGTTTGCTTTTATTCTAACACGTTTATTTAGGGCCACAAATAACAGACCAGTCCAACCAGACCTCCAGTTCTACTGAAGCTTGATGACACCCCAGTAGGTATAGTCATTTAGGATGTCACCTGTTATGTTTATGCTGACACTGTCCAACGGTCTAAGTTTGACAATCTTGGCCAACCACACTGAGTTCTCTGTTGAGGCCGGGTAGATGCCCTTAGCCAGTGGCTTAGTTTTGTTATCATGAAAGCCAGTTCTTTCCACAACCACACTTCTCTCCCGTGAATCTTCCCTGAAGGTCACCTGGGCGTAAAAGAAGTAGCTCCCGTTTTCCTGGACGTTGATGGACGTTCCACTCAGGGTAAGGGTTTTGTTTCGATTTTGTTTCGAAAAAGAATCTGTAGGAAATATGGAGAACATTTCTTTAATCACTCAGTTACTTTAAATTCATTTTTAATAATAAATTTTTAACCTTTTTTTCTTGTTGTTGTTTTGTGTAATCAACCCAAATGTTCACGTCAGGTGTGATTTGAGGCCGCAGGGGAAGGGTGGATCAAGTGAGTTAACGTATACACCATTATCCAGTTCAATGGATGCACCATTGCACCATTTTTGATGGTAGCACTGCAGCTGATGTTCAGCAGCGTCGATAAATACTGCATCGTTGTTAATTACTCTCTAATTTACATCTTTGATTAGGCAGACGGGAAAATGTCGACTTTTGCTGGAGTTTCTTCCAAATGTCACTCGGATCCGGTGATGAGAACACAGAGACTTGTAGCTGTTGACTCAAACCTCACAGTGGAGTAGTTTCTCACTGTATGTGGGAAAGTTTTCTTTGAAGCTTTGAAGGTTAATTATAGATTGTGTAATGCAGTGAAATATCTCAGATTAACATCTAATCTGTGCTTGACCGGTTTTCCACAGAGGGAAACAAAACAGAAGACGGAGGCGAGCTGGGTTAACCTTTGTCTTCTAAATCAGTTCAATACGTTTAAATGTGAAATATAGAATGATATCTGACAGTAAATCGGTATAAGCGTTATTACGCTAATTGAATTTTTCCACTTTAAACACGTTTTCTTTGAGCGTACAGAAAAGAATCAGGTGAATACCGGAGTCAGGGATGATAATAACTATTAATAAATGAATATTTTAGCGCTCAACATTGACACGCTGAATGCCAGTGGGTGTGCAACCCATGCCTTATTAATCTGTCAACTGAAGTGAAGAAAACCACATGAAAGAGGAAATGGAGGAAACTCTCCTACCGACTTGTTTTTTTGTTTTTTTTTAAATGACTAACAAAAAGTGTCTTTTTTTTCTTGAATTTCCTGAAAGGAAGTGCTTTTTCCTCTCTGCTTCAGATCAGTGGGCCCCATAATCACAGCTGAATAAATACACCAGGTAAACAAAGCTGATCTTCCAATTAGTGTCTAATTTTCCTGCAACATACCACCTGACGAACTTGTGAAATCTGCTGCTGTGGGCTGTAATTATACGTTAAGTCGGTGCAGCCCACATTACAGAGCTGCTTCGGGTTTCTTGTGGTTTTAGAAACCCACTTCACACAGGAAAACTGCTGCATAGTGGGAGGAGAACAGTAAATGAGACTGGAAACATAATGAGGCTGCACAGCTCTGTGTTTCTCAACGGTTTAACCCGTGCAGAGGATTTCTTTGTGGATGTGCTGAACTTTTAACACGTAGATGTAATAGTTATTCATCAGCAGGATAAGTATGATAACTTTTATCTCTTCAGTACCACAGAATAAACCTCATAGTTTTAATCTGTTCTACCGCTGGCATAAAAAATACCTTCTCCAAATGTAGCCAGTAACTTCTCCATAGCTATAAGACCAAAGTGAATTATAATGGGAACCGTGGGACAGAAAATGAAATATAATGTCTCTTTGTGCCGTCACCAGACCACAATGGGATCTGAAAAAAGTAACATCTTCACTTCTGCCTGTTGTTAAACTATAAACTAAAGAGCACATTAACCTTACAACTAAACGTGTCACAATATACCTGTGCTGATGACATCTCAAATTTCAAATAGATAATGTGAAATAATCACATCTGTAACCGGAAGGTCGCCGGTTCGATCCCCGGGCTCTCTGTCCTGGTCGTTGTGTCCTTGGGCAAGACACTTCACCTGCCGCCTACTGGTGTTGGCCAGAGGGGCCGATGGCGCGATATGGCAGCCTCGCTTCTGTCAGTCTGCCCCAGGGCAGCTGTAGTTACAACCGTAGCTTGCCTCCACCAGTGTGTGAATGTGAGAGTGAATGAATAGTGGTATTGTAAAGCGCTTTGGGTGCCTTGAAAAGCGCTATATAAATCCAATCCATTATTATTATTATTATCTTGAAAAAGAAGAAGAAAACTGCAGCTCACAAAATAATGTTGATGCAACTGACAAAGAGATTAAATAAAACGATCTCATCAATGTGGAAGGTAAACCCCAACAAAAAGGGGTAACGTGTTTAAAGAAATAACCATGTTAATCCCAAGAGGGGTCTTTACAGGACCCGGCCATAATCTGTATATAAAAGATGGAAGTAGCATCTGAGTTTGAAAAGTGAAGCCGATGCAAAAATACCTCAACCCAGCTTCACAGGGGCCACGTCCATCTTTCATATACAGCGTGGCGTCGAGAAAACGAGGCGTCTTTAAAGTCGCATCTCTGTTCCGAGCTTTGCACAACTTTAGATCACAGCAGTTCCTGCGTTTGGCTTCTTTCCTCCTCACCCACACCGGAGCTGGTGTATTCTTGACTTAGTGGTTTTAATAACAGACATGGCCTGCTCTTGTCGTGAAGGGATTCATATCAGACTGTTAATGTAGTAACACATGAAAACACTTTGGAGGGGAAATAAACTTGTACCTGCAGTGTATTAAAAAAGGAAATACTAATAAATCCATCCACTGTCAGACTGGTTAACTGAAACATGACATCAGCTTTGATCACCCATCCACTTTAGATTAGAGATAAAACACAGAGAAACACAGCAGTGTATCAGTTTCCTGTCTAAGTTCTAAGTATTTGAGAACATGTGCCTTCATATAGACTTTTATCTTTATCTTTTATGCCTGTTATCTTTCACAGAGTCTAAACAGACTCGGTTAGTTAACCCCAGGTTGGTTGAAATATTCAAATTAGGTGTTATTTTGTTATTTACTTGTTTGTTCACACCCCTCCCCCTCAACCCGCCGCGTCCTCGTGCGCCTCATTTGAAGGCTGCCCACGTTTTTCAGAATGACTTTCAGCTGCTACTGACACGTCTGAGCTCGTTGCATTTAGCATCTGTAGGCGTCCAGTTTAACAGTAGTTTTTATGCCTGGCAGGCATCATCGTGAAACGAGATCAGTAACAAGTGAGAGTCGTCTCTTTGGATGTGTAGCAGAGTTAAGTTTTGTCTGTGTGATCATTAAAAGTTGGTGTAAAAAGACGTAGTAAGAACAAGGGATACGGTTTTCCCATGAAACTCATGATTGTCAGAGCATGCCACATGAAAAGACGTGAGCTCACCTACTACAGGCAGAAGTCCATTATGGTGGGAAATCTGGATGAATGAGGGAGAGCTTCCTGAAATGCAAAATAATTTAAAGGATTATAACATTTTCACTCTTACGATTATGTGATTGTCCGTGATAAATGTGACAAATATATTTACCTGACTTAAAAGGTTCCTGAACCCGCCTTTGTGTGTGACCTGAATGAGTTGAGTTGATGGTCTCTGGTGTCGGGACTCCAACCTTGAGGAAAAAATCAAAACATGCTCAACAAGTGTGCCGTAAACCTCCTTTCTTTAAGTAGGTCACCATAGATATTTGTGGTTGCAAAAAGACTTCAATTTCTATAGAAATCTGTGACCTGACCTCTATACACAAGTTACTCCTCAGTTTGTGAGCTCGATCTCTCATTTCGTTATGCTTGTTGGCTAACAACGTGTCAGCCATCCGCTGTTAGGCACTGAACAAGCGGCTTCACAGTGAGACGCAGCCTTCCTGGTCAAATCTGACATATTTGTAACCAATATGGTGAAAAAATCATCCAGAGGTTTCAAAACTCAAGACTTGTGAATCTAATAGATGATGTCAGTGAAGCTATATCCATCTTTTGTACTGTCCCTGGCTGTTTAATGTTTTTCAAGTACTCACGTTTCCCTTTAGCCTTTACCTTTTCCACTATTGTAAATAAGGATGTGCTCTTGCAGTACAAACTGGAATTAAAGGAAATTACAGCCTGCTTCATTTTCAGTCAATATCCTGAAAATGTTTTGAACATGAAGTCATAGGAATTGTTTGTCTTTATGCACGATCAATACTCCACTTAAGGAAATCCCACAAATTTTTTTACAGAGTTCACAGAATTGGGGAATGACTAAAATCAAAGTATTATAGAAGGTGAAAGATGTACCCATGAGGAAGGATACATCTTTCACCGTCTTCAAATACTGTGATCGCAGTCATTCCCCAACACTCTGGATAGGTGGCCATGAGAACCTGCATTTTAATGGTAGTGGTTATTATGAAATTATACTGTTTAAAGGCTGGGGAAACCTGCAGTCAGCTGAGACTGAAGTCGCTTGGATGAGTGACGAAACATTTCTGCCCCAACCCCGATAAGGATAAGCGTAAGAGAATGGATGGATGGATGAATGGATGGATGGATGGATGCATGGATGGATGGATGGATGGATGCATGGATGGATGGATGGATGGATGCATGGATGAATGGATGGATGGATGGATGCATGGATGGATGGATGGATGGATGCATGGATGGATGGATGGATGGATGCATGGATGGATGGATGGATGGATGGATGGATGGATGCATGGATGAATGGATGGATGGATGGATGGATGGATGCATGGATGGATGGATGGATGGATGCATGGATGGATGGATGCATGGATGCATGGATGGATGGATGCATGGATGGATGGATGGATGCATGGATGGATGGATGGATGGATGGATGGATGGATGGATGGATGCACAAAGAGAAATTCTCAGTTTCAGTCTGCAACAGCTCCACTTCTCTAAAGGCTCCATTTTTATAGTTGCCATGTCTAACAGACACTGGAGAGACTTTTGAAACACAATGAGTTTCTGTGTTCCCATGAGAGAGTTATCTGACAAAATCATCAAAGATGAAGGTTTTCACTTCCACCTAGAAACAAAGAGTGACTAATGGCCCTGTTATTGTGAGGCAGATGTTGTTGGCCTTATTTTCAAATTCTGGGGATGTTTTTTAGAAGAAGAAAAAAGAAATTAAAAGAACCCAAGAGCTTAAGGCATTCTTTCTTTTGTTGAGCAAGCAAGAGGAAGTCATGGTGTTGCTGCCATCTAGAGGCACAAACTGGGTATCTAGAGCTGACTTAATGTCTTTGAATAAACTGATAAGGGTAGATGTGGGGCTCATTTTATTTACTTTACCGTTATAAATATGGCATTTACACAAATTACAAGCAGCAAAGCATGTGCTTTTACGAGCACGTTCTTGATGCAAACTAAGATATGACCCTGCTAGCAGTCAACATGAATCTCAGTGAAATCTGTGTTTGTGGCAGGCATACTGACCTCTGCTGGCTTCTGATTCATTGTGGCGAGATGTACAGCCATAATCACCATGGCCACGGTGAGGAGACTGCACCAAGCCTGCAGCAGCAGGTGCCTATAAGACGACCTTGGCTGATCCTCCATCCTGTCAGACAAGTACGCACAAAACCATTTAACAAATCGGCCTTTCTTTTGAGAGAATGACTTAACACCAGTTAATCAAGATTTTGACTGCTCTAAATATTCTGTTTCACAGGTTTCTTTCTTCATCTCTTGGCTCTGTCACTGAGGCCTCAAAGGTGGAGGAGCATGCAGAGCTCCACTTTGACCCAGGACCCTCAAATAAAACAAAATCAAGACTTCCATTTCCTAGTTAAATAAACATCTGGATCAAAAATAACCTTTTTACTTTTATTACAAAGTTTTCTTGATATCATATCCGCATCTTTTAAATGTTAATATATTAGAAGGATTATTTTGAACAGCGAATCATGCAAAGCCACTCTAGTAGACACTGAAAACATTGTTAAAGCTCCAAGAAAGTTTTATTACCTAGTATTCAAGAATATATCCTCTCATTTGTGATGTCATGACCTCTTTAATTTTAAATTGCGACCCTTTAGGGGTGGGTGGGGTCTGAGAGGGTCACTTGAGCAACTATCGCAGTATATTTCTGCAGAAAGAGCGCATTTTTTCTTCAGCGTGCTTCACCTATTGTGCTTTTGGGACTTGTACACCTCCACCTCTTCCATTAGGTCAGAGTGCAAAGTCAGACAGTGAGATGAGTTGCAAGTAAGTTCTCACTTTCGCTGTCTTATGAAATGACAACTTTCTAAGAGAAGTCACTGAATTCTTGCCCTGATGAAGTCAATGTAAGATGTTAACATGACTCAAAGAAGAAGTGGCCTCAATACTCCTGTGACCACAAGCACACACATTTAAACCAGACCCCACAGAAAGCATTTACATGGCTCCTAGAATGGCTGCTTTGCACTTGCCGTGTTATGGTTAACCTAACCATGCTGCTGCTTGTCTGGGATTTTACCTCAGTGGGAGTTTTTTTGTCCGGTACACAGGTTTCTATGGTTCAACATTTTGTGGTCTGCTTGTTTATTTGTAATGACAAAGACAGAAACCACTCAGTGATTGCAAAAGACACCACTGATCCTGAATTGTGTGTCCAATGCACATTGCTATGGTTTAATTTACATTCCAGTGAGGATGCACAGCAGGCTTCACATAGTTGCACTTGTGCCTGGGTTAGACAGTGAAAACACTGGTTCAACCACTCAGTCTGCAATTCGCTCACGATTTTGTCTCTTTAATCTGAATTCTAACCGATATGGATAGCAATTCATTTTCTGAGGGCAATTAGTCAAAAAGCCAATATGAGTGTCGTTAAATTAGTACAAAATCCAAAAAATAAACAAAGGGACATATTATTGGACTCTTTATATTACTATGCTCTACACAGTTCTGTGTGAAAGCTGAAAAATCTTATCCCGAACACGCCTTCCCTTTTCTGTAAAAACTTTCTATATTCTGTCATGTAAGCATCACAGCGGCAGCACTGACCTCAACCACAGACCTCTGAATGAAAACATTCGAAAGGCAAATATTCACAAAGAAATCACAGGAATTTAATATATACAATAGGATCTAAATCAATCTTGACTCACCTAGTGTGTGTTGCACTCTCACTGTCCAAATTCATGTGGTGCTTGTCTCTCAAAGACATGTCAGGTTGTCAGGGCTTTCCCTGTTACATGAGCTTGTAGTGAAGATTAGATGGAGTTTTTTTTCTTTTTATAGAGTAGTTTGAGAGATGGGAGGAAGGAGGCTGTGGTGTAGGTGGTGGGGCGGTGAACAGCACAGAGCTACAAACCAGCTCACACAGCCTGGTGTGAAACTGAATAAAACCTAAAAACCAAAATTACATGCAGCTTCATGCATTTCCAATGCACAATGACTTTAGAGTAAGAGAAACATATATTTACAAAGCGGCCGAGTAAAAAGGTGCAAAATGCCGTAAAAGATGTAAAGATAAGCGTCGTTCCAGTGGTGCGGCCCCTCGCTGACACATTCATGTGTGTTGTGGGTGGTTTGTGATTTCCCACGTTTATAGGTCAAAGTCACCCTTTTCTAACACCCAAACAAATGACAGGGGCTTTTTTTTTCTTCTTCTTAACTGACCTGATGTGTGATGAGGAAATACAGTGCGTGTGCAATAAAGCACGCTATACAGGTTCCCTGTTGATGAGTTGCGGCCGCGTTGTGTCACTCTACAGAGTCTATTTTAATCACAACTAATCAGCTTGAATGTAGCCTGAATTTAGATCTAAGGCTATTCAGAGGGTGAGAGTGAGAGTTATTCATGCATTTATAATTGCAGCTTGTAGATAAAAGCGTGAGAAATATATAGCTGCATCGGGCCCATCCGGTGGCTCACGTGTTAAACATAACTGACTGCAGATAAAAAGGCCAACATGTTATTTTTACGTTTCCGTGTATGTTGAAAAAGGAATCGATTGCCCGCTGCTTTTAACATCAGGCCTCAAACTTTCACTTTGATACAGCTAATCACATGACTGGGGGACTTCCCATGATGCACTGAGCACTTCTCTTCTGTTGCCTTCTTTTCACCCCCCCCTCCATGCATGAAATGCCATAACTGCATATTTTCATGAGACAGACTTTTGTTTTCCCTGTGCTCCAGGTTACTTTTTGCTTTCTTTGTTGTTTGTGGTATTTCTATGATCACTTTTTTCACTTCTCCTTCCTCTTACTCCTTAACTAGTTATCACACACAAATGCTTGTCCAAGAACTTCTGCTAGAGAGCTTGTCCTGTAAAAAAAAAAAATTAAAAACAAACCCTGTTGATACCATACACTTGCTCAAAGGAGGGGGGGGCGGTTGTCATAAATCCACTTGAGATCAGTGTTGCTATATCAGTGAAACAGTTTAATTTCCAGTTAGGTGTATTCTGTATTCGTTCTTACTGTTACTTCTTTGCATGAGTTCAAAAGAATCCTTTCTTTTTCAAACACTTGGCCTGGGCAACTCATTTTCCATTTCAAACAACCATTTTAAACTCCTTCAGGCACCTTGTAAGACAGTTTTTTCATCAATTTCTGTGGCCATACTAAAGATATCATCTCTCATTGATAACATGAAGAGCCACGTGTATTAAAAATTGTGTTAAGGTGAGTCTGAAGTCTGTGTTTTTGGCTGCCACCCAACTGCTTGGCCATTTAGACCAATGCCATAGACCAATGCCATAGACCAATACCATAGACCAATGTCATAGACCAATGCCATAGACCAATGCCATAGACTAATGCCATAGACCAATGCCATAGACCAATGCCACAGACCAATGTCATAGACCAATGCCATAGACCAATGCCATAGACCAATGCCATAGACCAATGCTATAGACCAATGCCATAGACCAATGCCATAGACCAATGCCATAGACCAATGCCATAGACCAATATCATAGACCAATGCCATAGACCAATGCCATAGACCAATGCCATAGACCAATGTCATAGACCAATGCCATAGACCAATGTCATAGACCAATACCATAGACCAATGCCATAGACCAATGCCATAGACCAATGCCATAGACCAATACCATAGACCAATGCCATAGACCAATGCCATAGACCAATATCATAGACCAATGCCATAGACCAATGTCATAGACCAATGTCATAGACCAATGCCATAGACCAATGCCATAGACCAATGCCATAGACCAATGCCATAGACCAATGTCATAGACCAATGCCATAGACCAATGCCATAGACCAATATCATAGACCAATGCCATAGCCCAATGCCATAGACCAATGTCATAGACCAATACCATAGACCAATGCCATAGACCAATGCCATAGACCAATGCCATAGACTAATGCCATAGACCAATATCATAGAACAATGCCATAGACCAATGCCATGTGCAGTTCTATGGTCTCTTTTCTAGTTTTTTAAATGTGACTAATGGAGTGCCGCTATTTATGCTAATGACTTGGGATAAAATGTAAATCCATCCATTAATTTTTTATGCATATGATACAATCATTTATTGTTGTGCTCACACAGCTAGCTTTGATAGTAACAGTCACAGCTGTGTCAGCTCAGACTAATTTTAAATGCACAAAAAACAAGGTCATGTTGCTCCTTATTTAAATAGGAGGGTGGCGGAAGTACTTGGGTGTTGTGATTGATGATAATCTTTAAGCCACATATTGACTACCAGTTAAAGAAACTTTAGCAGGTTAAAGAGGCTGACGTTGTGTTTCTCTTTCACTGCAAGGAAAAAGCTTGTTGCTAACATCTTTTTACCCCTCCTTGATTACAGTGATATCATTTCCATGAAAACCCTGCTCATTCTCTCCCTCTGTTGGACTCTGTTTATCCCGGGGTATTAAGATTTCACTTGCAGACGTTAAAAGACAAATGACATGAACTTGTCCTTGTTTTTGATATGACGGGTGTAAACAGATAGTTATTTTATTGTTTTTTATTGTTGCAATTATAATATGTTTGTCTGAAACAGGTCTCTCTTTTAAGTGAGACCATGAGTCTCAGTGGGACTACCTGTATAAATAAAGGTTAAATTAAAAAAAGGAAATATTCAGACTTCATTACCTGAAATATGTCAGTTTTTCTTAAACAGCTAATGTTTATTGTAAGTATATATTTGTAATAGTATACATATAACAGGAAATAAGTGAAAGCATGTTTGATTTTTTTAATCATTTTTCATTTTTGCAGTTTACTTATGAACAAACATAAGAAAGTGGTGAGATGACACTAGCTTTAGTCAAGAATCTGTGCCACAACGTTTGCTTTCATTTATCGCTGTAGATTGGCACAGGCTGTGGAAAAACTGAGACACGAAGATGACTCATGATGTTATTTTCTCCAAAATGTGCTTCTGTATACTAAAAGAAAACTGAGAGAACATTAAGATGTGTTATTTATAGATAATGATAGTATAGTTTTCTGGTCCAGCCCAACAACTCATTTTATTGGGCTGTAAAGTTGTTGTTTTTTTAGCTTAACCAAAGTCGGGGTTCCTTTTTGGAGGCCCAATGATGTTTTCAAAATTCATCCAAGGTTTCTCATTTTGCTCTTTACATTTAGCTGCCTCAATTTTAGGATATTTAACAGTTGCATGCAGGTCACTGTCAGTTTGGTGTTATTTCTTGCACTGAAACCTGTGGATGTTTTCCAAGGCAGGCATAAACTGTTTTATAAATCTATCCCAAGAGAAATCAAATAAGTACCACCCAAAGGTAGAGTCGCACTCCTGCACTGTTTCTTTGCAGCAGATGGGTACTTAAATGACTGACTAGGCTGCTGAAGTCCTTCTTTGGTTGATTTGCATCCGATCAGGGAGGGACCGTTCAATGCATCCCTGTCTGATGCAGATTTTTCTCCCTTTCCATCTTATGCTTCTCCAGCTCGTTTGGGGAAGGCACCAGTGGCACCAACCAAGCCAGCCGAGAGGCAGAACTGCTCATCTCTGGGTCCTTCAAAAGGTCGCCTTATAGTTTGACACCTAAAAGGCAGCAAAGGAGAAACGTAGTCAGATGCTCAAACTAACTCAACCAGAGCTCTCTGAGCCCTCTCTAAAGACCAATCTCCCCATCTTTCTCTAAGTGGTGTATAGTTATATAACATGCCTTTTTGAGTTGTATTAAGACCTAAGCCCTACATAGCAAAATGAGGCTCCCATTACATTCCCCAATGTAAGAGTATTTTAAATGATTATTATTATTATTTTATGTTTTTAGGGAGACTACACTCTTTACAGTGAGTTCCCCGACTTGAAAGTTATTAAAAATCTTCCTGTACAGATTGGTTTTTGTGTGTAGTTTTTGAATCTTTTTGAAGTTTTATCATTTCCCCTTTTTATATTACTCTCTCTAAGGCTGAGACAGACGCTTGTGGAAAGACTTTCCTTTGCACTGCTTGTGTCAGTGATCTTAGTCTTACCACAGCTCGTGGCCATAAATGAGGGTCGGTGGTTTCTGTTCATGTGCTCTGATGTTTCAGCCACTATGTGTTTGAATTTGATACGTTTCTATTACCATGAAGAGCAAATATTCATTATAAGTATACAAATTGGCTCACTGAGAACATTCTTCACTTGCTTTGCAGCAAAGTATGGCTTCTTGTGACAAACTGTCAGGTTTGCGCTCGCTCAGACTTGGTTTTGGAAAGATTCTGTTTTGCTAAAGAAAAAGTCAAAATCAAACCACAATTTTTCTAAGGATGAGATGTTGTTTTGATAGAATAATATAGCAGCATTTGAAGTGGAAATCCACTCATGAGGATGAGACTCAGCATGAAAACAGTAGTGAAAGTTGCCTTTTGTGAAGACAGCAGTAAGAGATGAGAGCGAGAGGGTCTATTTCCATTTCTGTTTTTGGTTTCATGTTCCATGGGACATCCCCAACCAACCAGTCTGTGTTCTCCTGGATTATTTAAATGTCACAAACTTTCTCCAACCTTATTTCAATTGAGAGCAAACACACACATACAGACACACCTACACACACAACATGAAAAAGAAAAGGTAGGATGTGGGCTACTGGGTGCTGTCCCCACTCAAAACAAGAAAACATTTTCACCATTGCTTCCTATACACCTAGCCTGTAATAGTAAAATGGTAAAACTAACAGGTATGAGTCCTTCTTTCAAAAATACCTCCACAATATTTCCCACCAATAGGTCAGTTGTTATGTTCCAACACTACACCACAAAAAAACAAACTCCTTCATTTAGGACAGTGGTTAACCTGTCAAAATTCAACCCTGGCATTTATGACATTTCACTCAGTTTAGTTACTGTTTAGACTTCACACTTCTGTTTTTGCGGTCCCATAAACCGCAATGCTACACACTGAGGAACATTAATAAAAAAGAACTCTCAAGTACTTCTTCATGCATAACATGCCGTATATCAATTCAATTTAATTCAATTCGTTTCAATTTTATTTATATAGCGCCAAATCACAACAAAAGTCGCCTCAA
This sequence comes from Neolamprologus brichardi, assembly GCF_056152115.1. NCBI lineage: Eukaryota > Metazoa > Chordata > Actinopteri > Cichliformes > Cichlidae > Neolamprologus > Neolamprologus brichardi. The sequence goes on along the minus strand of NC_142114.1, from coordinate 29,471,102 downwards.
GGCGCTTCATAGATACAGAGAAAAACCCAACAATCATATGACCCCCTATGACCAAGCACTTTGGCGACAGTGGGAAGGAAAAACTCCATTTTAACAGGAAGAAACCTCCGGCAGAACCAGGCTCAGGGAGGGGCGGGGCCATCTGCTGTGATTGGTTGGGATGAGAGAAGGAAGACAGGATAAAGACATGCTGTGGAAGAGAGACAGAGGTTAATAACAGATATGATTCAATGCAGAGAGGTCTGTTAACACATAGTGAGTGAGAAAGGTGACTGGAAAGGAAAAACTCAATGCATCATGGGAATCCCCGGCAGCCTACGTCTATTGCAGCATAACTAAGGGAGGATTCAGGGTCACCTGGTCCAGCCCTAACTATATGCTTTAGCAAAAAGGAAAGTTTGAAGCCTAATCTTAAAAGTAGAGATAGTGTCTGTCTCCTGAATCCAAACTGGAAGCTGGTTCCACAGAAGAGGGGCCTGAAAACTGAAGGCTCTGCCTCCCATTCTACTTTTAAATACTCTAGGAACAACAAGTAGGCCTGCAGAGCGAGAGCGAAGTGCTCTAATAGGGTGATATGGTACTACAAGGTCATTAAGATAAGATGGGGCCTGATTATTTAAGACCTTGTATGTGAGGAGCAGGATTTTGTAGTGTTTCTGATCACAGGAACACTCTCTGTGAAGGTCTGTTTGATGTTGGTAAATTTCCTCCCCTTTGTATGGCTTCACTGTGTTATCTAGGGTGTGGGGGAGACTACCCTCTTTATGACCAAGGATGTTCCTGTGCTTTTATGTTATATGACCCTTTGATCAGCAGCATGCCACACACACACACACACACACACACACACATTCTCACATAACACACACACACACACAGTGCCTTGTCTTTTGTAACCAAGGGGGGTTACGGGGGGAAGTTACGTGTTGTAAACTATTGTTTATTGTGTGAACGTTGTCAATAAAAGGGAGCGAGAGGGGTCAGTCGGAGAGGTCATTTTGTGATGAGCTGACATACCGACAAGGCCTCCCTTGCAAGTAAAAAGATCGATCGCTGTTGCCTTGTTTTTCTTTCATGGGAATAAGTTCTGGGATCAGCGGGGTCTGACTTTAGACCCAACAATTTTACCTTTCCAAGGGTACTAGGCGGGCCCAGGTACGTACGTTTTTTTAGAGCAGAGCTACAGATTAAAAATGCCCAAGGTGAAGCGGTCTGGCTGTACTTCACAGCAAAAGATGCAAACTCAGCAGCCTGCAACAAGTGCTTTAAGGTGATACTGTGATACTGTCAAAGGAGGTAACACCTCAAATCCGATGAAACACCTGGCGACGCATAGCGTTTTTTTTAAAAGCCGAGAAATGCGCCGTATTTGATAGCTTGCTGCGAGACCTCACACCGAGCACATCTACTGCGGGTGGGGTGCCTGTTATCGGACCCGGAGTTAGCAACATCCCCCAAAAACCCAAAGAGGAGAGTCCTGGCCCCTAGCCCTGCCAGTGTAGCAGAAATGATGAGGATGATGATGGTAAATGGCCTGTATTTGTATAGCGCTTTACTACTCCCTAAGGACCCCAAAGCGCTTTACACATCCAGTCATCCACCCATTCACGCACACATTCACACATGGCAGCAGCAGCCGTTCTTCTCTGCATGAGTAGCTTAATGTTGTTCGTGTGTGATTTACGTTGAGTAGGCTAACCACGTTATTACATTAATGCACGTAAGGCGAACTACCAAACACCATCGTATTGTCTTCTTGTTTGATGGCAGATACTCCCTTCATGTTGTATCAACAGAAAAGGCTAACTTGGTTATCATTTTGCAGAAAAAAAAGAGACTGCTAAAAATAAGAGGCTTTTGGAAAAAGTTTGTGTTCTCCATTCTGTAAGCACCGGCACCATTTCAAAAGTACCGGTTTGGCACCGGTATCAGATAAAACCTAAATGATACCCGTCCCTACCAAGAAGGATTATTCACAAGAAGAAAACCTTCAGTGCAGGTGCCATGATTGTTTTCTGTGAATTATCCTCCTGGGAGGGCACATTCCAGTAGATTCACCCTAAGGTCAGACAATGCAATGCTCAGTGAAATGGCAAAAATATGCAAGAGCCACATCTTAGACTCTATAGGCCTGACTTAGTACCGTAATTGTCGGGCTATAAGCCGCTACTTTTTGCACAAGCTTTGAACCCTGCGGCTTTTAGTCAGGTGCGCCTTTTCTAAGGATTGTCCATGATTTTTGTGATATCGTAAGACGATTTGTTTTGTTTGTTCCGCTGTTGTACGGCACTGCGTTGCCTGGCGGAAGGATCGGGGTTCAAGAGTGGTATGTTGGTCACATGTCCATCCACCAGGCAACATAGTGCTGTACGAAGTAGCGCGAAAAACAAACTTCAAAGTAGCGCTACGCGTTCAGCAGGAGGCGTGGATGACGAGCGGCGATAAACTTGCGAAAAGCAAGTTATGCTCAACTCCACCGGTGGATTCTGACAGCGTGGAAAAGTGTGAAAACATCCATGATCACCAACAGATTTCGAAGGGCTGGACTGCTGCATGATGGAGAGGAGGACACCGCCACGGCCCTTCAGAGGGTGTTCGACTCTGACAACGAGGATTTGTTTGGTTTTGAAAGTGACAACAAAGGAGAGAAGCGGAGAGTGGATGACGAAGCCATCCTGAGCCTGTTCGTATCAGACACTGGAGAAGAGGACTTTGGTGGTTTTAGTGCGCAGGAAGAAGAGAAAGATGGTGAATGACTGACTTTTCTTCTTGTTAAAGCCGTGTCACTGCACCTGAGCCTAAAAGGTAGGCCGAATCTATTTTTCTGGTGTGCTGTAGGTTATTGTTATGTACTACATTTGTTACTCATTTATGAAGCACAGTACATGTTTCGTACTTGTAAATATCCCCTTAAAAGTTATGCAAATATGAACCCGTAACTTGTTTTTCAAAATATTAATAAAAGGGGTGTGTCTCCAAACAGCCATCTCTTTCCTGACAATTCCCTTTGTGCATATTCTCTTACATATGATAAGTCAACATTGAAACACCTGCAGCTTTTAGTCAGGTGCGGCTAATGTATCTACAAAACAGGATTTTCCCCTGATTTTAGCTTGTGCGGCTAATATTCAGGTGCGTTTTGTAGTCGGGAAAATACGGTATGTTAGATGGTCAAGTTCATGATATTATCTTTAGTAAAGTTGGCTTGATTGCCCTGAGGAAGCTTCTTCTGACTAAAAAGAACATAGCGGTATATTTTAAGTTTGTAAAATTGCATCTGAACAAACCACAAGATTTCTAGAACAATGTCATTTGGACTGAAACGTCAAACATCCCCAAAAAGAAAATGTTTGCTCATAAATCATTGCTCCACATGTGGAGAAAACCAAACACAGGATCTCAGTAAACACTTCATACCAAATGTTTAGTACTATGATGAATGGGTGATGATTTGGCCCAATGGATGGAGTCAGTTTACAGTCAAGCATGGACCTTAGTGTAAGACCATCTGTCTGACAAACAAAGCTTGGCTGAAACTTTGTTGATCCCAAAAAAATCCGGAAATCTAAAACTAAAAGATCCAAAATAAAGGTCCAGACCTCAACCTGACTCAAATGCTGTGTATAAGAGAATGCCCACAAAGCTCAATGAGCTGAAGGAATGTAAAGAAGAGTGGGTTAAAATTTCTCCACAACAATGTGGACACCGGTGAGCCTGGTTCTGCCGGAGGTTTCTTCCTGTTGAAAGGGAGTTTAGTCTTTCCTTCCCACTGTGATCAAAGCGCTTGCTCATAGTGGGTCAAATGATTGTTGGGTTTTCCTCAGCAAGTATTTTTGTAGGATTTATCTAACAATACAAAGCACCCTGAGGCAACTTTTGTTGTGGTTTTGAGCTGTATAAATAAAATTGAATTGAGCAATGTGAGAGACTTATTATACTCTACTACATCTCATATACTGACGAGGTGTGCTCAGTTACTCACTCAATTCTAGAACCAACCTTTGGTGCCCCCCCCCCCAAAAAAAACCTACAATACAAAAAAACATTCACTTTGTTCATCAGCACTGTCTACTGTGTGTCACTACCTATGATGGATTCCCCAAGGCATTTGCAGCTGCCTGAATTACTTCAATAACAAGTTACTAAGTGACTGGGTTTTTTACAAACACTCATTTCACAATCACACTCCCCTTTGTTTTCCTGAGGAAAGATCAAATACAATGATGGTAGAATTTTGATGACGGCACAATTACTGTGTGGTATTAAGCAAACTTACTATTCCTTTAATGACTGTGGATGTAATACACAATAATAAAGTGGACACAATAATCCTACTGTCACTGTATTTGTGTTTCAGATTCTGATTTAATCTCCCTTGATTCTTGTTATTCCTGGTTTTGGTTCCCTTTATTTCTTGTGTTCTTAGTGATTGTAGTCCTTCCTCCTTAGTATTTATGTTTAGTCTCTGTTCCCACGTCTACTCGGTGCTTTTCCCATGTCCCACGTTTCATGCCCAGTCACCCTTGTCCCTATGTTCCCTGTGTCTCCCCATTCACTGTGTTAAGCTTCCTTGTCCTGTGTTCAGTGTATTCAATTTTGCTTCCTCCCCGTCTTGTTATCATCATCATCATCATTTATTTATTTATATAGCACTTTAAAAACACATCTGGTAGACCAAAGTGCTGTACAATACTAATATGCACATAGTAATAAAACAAGATATAGCAATAAAATTTAAAAAAATAATAATAAATATCAGTTAAAAGCCAGAGAATAAAAATAGGTTTTGTTATGTCAGATTAATCCCAGCTGTGCTTCCTTTCTCTTGTTTCTCCCCTGTGGATTTTAGCCCTGTGTTTTCCTCTGCCTGTTGTCATGTCGTACCCTCTCTGTGCTGTTTCCTGTTGCTCCTGTGTTTGTTTTCTCATCAGCTCTTAGTTTTCTAGTTCCTTTGATTTCTAGTTTCTGGTCTCCCACTGAGCTCCTGGTTATCATTTTTTCTTTCTTGTATCTTGTTTTGTTTCTACATCCTGCCTGCCACAGCACAACCTTGACACCTACTTTACAACTTTTGTGAACATCTCGTTCTGCTCAAAAGCATCGTGGAAATCACCCAGTTTTTTTCTGCAGAGACGTACTGTAAGGCAGGCCCCGTCCTGTGTAGATCTTTGATAGATGTTGTTTCATAACAATAAAGATCACTGTGTTTTTTGTGATGTTTTCTGACGCACCATAACTTGATATACTTATAAATTTAAAAATGGAAAAGCAAATTACATGAGGGAGACAGGACTTGGGTGTTTTGGTTTTAATTGGTTAACAATTACTCAAGAAAAAAAAGAAATATTCTTGTTATTGAAGATGCCAGTGGATCCAACAGTAACCTGTAAAAACCAAGAACATTTTAACAGTCATACATACATAGACACATACATATGAAAGATTTATATGCTGCATGTGCTCACCGTAATCTTGATAACTACGTGCAAAACTCTGTAAATACAGATATAACTTTAGAGGTCGACAAATACGATTGCATTCGAGCACAAACAAATTTATTTGAGTGATTAGAGATAATATCTAAACCGCTCACCTTTCTCTTGACGTGGCGTGACGCTCGCCTGCATGTTATGACAGGCTGCATTTTTCAGAAATGTTGCCACCATGTCAGAGCTATTACTGCTGCGAGCTTGAAAGAAAAGCAGTTACCGAAAAGTAAGTTAGTCGAGATAGTTTAGTGTGTGCATTCAGCAGAAAGCTGGACTTGTGTCGAACATTTAAAATAACCACAGGTTTAAATTTTTATTGTAATTTTTGTCATCTTTAAGATTGGTTCTCTAGTGCAGCGGTTAACACACTTACAGTAATCACATGGCTGACTTAATAACCAGTAATATTTCTGACATTTTGTTTAATCATTTATTTGCATTTAACTTCAAATTCTTTAAAATAGCTTACAATACAGCATGTGTCTATGCAGGGAGTCTTCCGTTCCTTTCTCCTTATCTAGTGGAGGCTCTATTTCCTGGAAAATGATGCATTCGGAGCATTCGGCCCACTTGCCACTCCATAGTAGGTTCTTGCGCTGTGGCCTTCCTGTAGTAAAATCACAGAAAAGAGCAAAGCAGATAATGACTGTGATATCAATCTTCTCTTCTAATGAAACTTTTAATCAAACTTTAGCTTTAAATAGGGTCTCCGTGTAAAAATCTAAATTTAAGAAGCAGAATTCTTTGTTTTGAGCTAAAGTGCTGCAGAAAATGCTACTTCAATGGGTCAAATAAACAGAATTCTACAGTGGAAATTGGGCCCTGGGTACATGAAAGCATAGAAAAACAGGGTGGTCAGTTAGAAAAGCTAAATCTGAATTTAGTTATCTTGTCAACTCGAATAAGAAATTATTGATTTGTCATTAAAGAAATTGTCAAAAATCCTAAATCACAAGAACATGGCTGTGACCGAAGGTGGAATAAAATAGTGCATTCAGTAGAGTCCCATTGTGGTTTCCCATTTAATGTGTTATTATAAAAATAGTCCATAACAGGTGGCAGAAATTTTCACTTGTCCCTATAATGTGGCCGGGTTGATTTTTAAACTTTACAGTCATTTCAGGTGCTGAATGTGGGACTTTCTGTCTTTATGCTGTTGCTAGCCACGTTTTTGTGATGTAGACTCAATTCACCATCAAATAAAAGGACCAGCACATTTTTAAAGTCATTTCTGGAGCGCTGTAGTTATTTGCAGTGTTTATGTTCACTGTCAATTTATTTGTATAGCATGACTTGTTACGGCAAAGGGGATTCACAGTGACGAGAACATAAAGAGTGCCAGTCATGTAAAAATCTCTTTTGGGCTGATAAATACAATACTTTGAAAAGATATTCATCCCATTCCTGATGTCTTTTCTTTTTGCTTTTTTTGCACATATTTGTCAAATGCAGTTTTATTTAGAGTATTAATTTTATGGGCATAGACAGCACGAGTTAAACACCGAGAAGAAGCTGTTTATTTTTGCTGTTTTAAAACTAAAAGAAAATGATGACTGACTTTCACACTTTTTGACCAGCTTCGTGTGGATGGGTCAAGGCTTTGTTTTTTGTAATTTATGTCTTACAATAAAAACTGTCAATTATATGTGTTTGAAGTGATTACAAGTAATTTATAGAAATCCTTGGTTTCTTTTGCATTACTATCAGACTCGAAGGGCCTATAAATCAAATTCTGAACAATTCATTCCTATCTGAGGTCTTCTTGTCTGAAATGTTGCCCTAAAATTGAACCCTGAGGAATGTAAGGCTATTGAGGTGAGACAAACGAGTCCTTCCCTTACTGAAACAAGCAAAAAAGACGAAACAACAAAACCACCGATTGCAAATACATGCTGCAAATCCCTGTGACATCAGATATGCAAACCCACAGTCTGTTGAACAGGATACTGTTGGTGAAATGGTCACAAATATTTTCCCCTAAATACATCATAGAAGCCAGGGGGTTTGTGCTGATGTTAATCAATTTGCTCCTAAAACATGAAACAATCTTTCACAGAAGTGACTTTCACCTTACAGCTTAGTGAACTTTACACTTGTCCTACATGGTTAGGTTCTTTAAAAAAAAGGTTATGGTTTGGGTTAAAATTCAGCAGAATACAAGTGGTAGACATGAGCTTCTTCCATGTCTTGGGCTCACTCTTTGAGACGGGTCGTTTGTGGGAGTCTGGTTAGAGCTGCTGCTCTACCACATCCAAAGGAGTCAGCTGAGGTGGTTCTGGCCTACTGATCACCACTTAGGTGTTGTGTTTCAATGTCTCAGTCACAGTCAGAGAGACTTTATTTATCCCCAGGGGGCAATTAAGATAGATACTTTGCCAACCGCACATACAACACACAAACATCATATTGGGGAGACAGGTCAGGCTAGCAATGGACGGCCGACCGCACGAGCAGCAACCCGATCCGAAACAATGGAAACAACACGATGAAAGACGAGGAGATAAACGAACTCCCCCCAGACTGAGCTCCAACGGGGAGATCAGTTTGAGAAAAAAACACCTCAGCACATGACACGTGAATCATCACATCTCACAACATAGAAGCGTGTGTCCCGTGTTCAGCTGAGAGAAAGTGTCCCTTCACTCGGTTAGGCAAAAGTCAACAATCTTCGGTCGACGCGGGTGGCCTTGACTGAGGGAGAGGGAGAAAGTGTGACCACCTCCATCAAGAGCCAGGAAATAAAAAAAAATAAAAAAAGAAATGTCTGACCAGGAGGAGATCCCCTGTGGGTGTATGAAATGATCATTTGAGGGTGATGTTACGGCGCCTGGCCTTGGAGGAAGTGGGCCGGCCTCCCTGTAGGGAAACCCAAGTGTGCCAGGACCTACAGACGATTGGCTGGCTGTTGACCTGTGGTGCTCCAGGGACCAATGAATGACTGATTGTACCCGCCTGTGACTACAAAAGGCTGAAGAACTTTCAATGGCTGTATCCCAATTCAGGGTCTGCAGCCTTAAAGGCCGCATTTTAAGGCCGATTACGTCACTGCGACGCGACGAAGGCTGTCCCAATTCGAAGGCTGCTCGAAATGCGGCCCTCAAATGCGTCCTTCATTTCCCTGAATTTTAAGGACGTGGCGGTGTAGACTTCGTGGCCCAACATATCCCAGAATGCATAGCGCGGCGGTGGGTGTGGATAATTTTGCCAAAAAAAAAACGGCGGATGAAGGGCGCCCGAAGAGTAAACTTTTAAAAGTAAGTACTGAATATTATGTCACTTATTTATGTGCAAATGTTTAATAACGAAGAACATTAAAACATTACTGTTGGCCACATGTCGGCAAAGTTATGTGACATTAGTGACGTTTGTACTAACTTGGTTTTACAGCCTTTACTTTAAAATATACGCCGTTCAATAGCTGAGCTTAATCTTACAGAGAATGATCAAAGCTCATGTAGAAACAAACAAACAAATGAACAAAAGATTTTCTCCTTCATTTCTGTCAAACAAAGCTGTATGAAACGTTTCTAGCTGTTAGTATCATGGTTGCTAGGCAACCTGGGCAGCGCATGTGTTGGCCAATTGCTTAGTGGTTTGCTTTAAGCGACGCTATCGGTTTTCAGTTCTGAGTTTTTTTTGTAATAAACCTTTTTCTTAAACTGATTCCCTCCGTGGTGGCCTCATTTATGTTACCTTCCCTGTTGCCTAGCAGAGCCGGGACATAACGGGATAATTAAAGAAAATCTTGGTGTACCAGGATAATGAACAGACATTAAAGTCCACTTTACAACAAGTGTTATTACCCAGATCTACCAATGTCCACAGCTGCTTTGGGGAAATACAGGGTTTAGTGGTATGCCCAAGGAGAGTTCAACAATTGAAGGAGCCTAAACATCTGACCTACTGCTGCTTCAACAACTGTGTCACCAAATGATGTGACACATAATGAAAAACAACTTGTCAAGAAATGAAAACTAGGTCAGTGCAGCTGTTAAAAGTTATTTAACGTGATGTGCCACAGTGCCACAGCAGGTGGTTAGATAGGCACACATTTTGCCACTTTTAAAGGGCAAAAAAGTCCAGCTGTAAAGGCAGGAAGTTGTTGATGATGATGGTAATCATTTTGGTACCATAGTCGCAGATTACCACCCACATGTTGTCATGGTCATGGTCACTCTGACCCAGTATTCTTTGTTTCCTTGTGTTTCTGTAGACTGTGAAGTTCATTTGTTGTTATTGGAGTTATACTTTTGGTCCTAAGTTGTTTTGTTTAGTTTATCATCATGTCTGTGCTCTCCCTCATGCTCCTCAGTGTTTTTCTCTTCCCCTCTGGTCTGCGTCTTTGTGTATTTCCTGTGTTATTGTGAAGGTCTGGTCTCGTCATGTCTGATTACTCCCAGCTGTGCTCTCCTTCTGTGTCTCATTCCCTCGTTATCACCTATGTGTATTTAAGCCTCTGTTAGTTGCTGGTTCTTCTGTGATGTCTCCCCGGGTCTCCCTGTGTTCTGCTGCATGTTATCTTGTGAGTTTTGGCTTCAGTTTCATGTGTTTAGGTTTTCCCAGTTTAGTTATTTCTTAGTTCCTGTCCTCCCCATCTCCACTTAAATAAACTCACTCCTCATCCCAACCTCTGCCTGAACTTGGGTCCTCACTTCACCTTCACACGTCTGCCGACACAGCAGTGACACTTTTTTAGGTTTGGTTTTTCGAGTTGGCCACTGCATGACAGCAAACTCCACACTTTCCAAACAGTTAGCGCACACAGGCCTAAACAGAGGCACTCATGGTCAAAGTGCAAACTGACTCCAACCGTAGCAAAACATTTAAAATATGAAACAAAAGCAGATTTTAACTTCAAACACTACAATCTGCGAACACGTGTATGAGCTCTTCCAATCAATCGTTACACAATGGACAACAAAATACAGTCCTCAGTGCAAATCAGTGCACCATTGCTCGTCATTGTAGCCAGTTGTCAACTTTCTACATAGCCTGGACCAAATCTGTCTTCTGGCAATGAACTGGATGCAGAATCAGAAATGCTTTGATTCAAAAATGGGCAATATGAGAGTGGTGCAACACCACATTCTCCAAAATAATTACAAGATTGGCATGACAGGCCTCAACAGCCGTCTCTCCTCAGGTGGGATCAGCTTCTCACAAAGTGCATTCAGGAATGTTATGAGGCGCTCGGTGTTGTACGGGCCAATAGTGGGGATATGGCATAGGACACCATCACTGGGGATGGCAGCACGCACAGTTATGTTGGCGCCCCTCTGTCCTGAAACGGTGAAAGTGGGCCTGTACCCAGTGGGGTTCTTTCCACATCTCCTCTTTTACAACATAAATGGAGACATGATGTGCCCCCAACTTCAAGCCCCATTATTCTCTCAGTAAAAAAGGGCAAAATTACAATGAAAGGTGTCTCCAGTTGACTCTAACTGTATGATATGACAAGGCATTACAGTATAGTAATATTTCCACATATTTGCATCGGGCCTCCTTCACACCATCAGAGTTCCTTTGAAATGGAACTGCTGCTTCATTTCCACATGGTTACTTCTTCGGACGCGGTCAGTGGTGGTCAGGCTTATGGCATTGTTTGTAACGACCATGTTCACAACAGCTGCAGAGGATGGCAGCCTTTGGATTCTATAAAGATGTATAGTAACTTGTAATGGGAATGAGGAAACAATTACATAAAGTATATCACTGAAGATATCTCTGCAGCAATCTGTTCTCCCGTCAAAAAATTCGGACAATGAATGCAGCCGTGTTTCTGTCTAGAACAAGCTGTACTCTTTGTCCAGCCTCTAAGTAAAAGGCCATGATTGATAACATGATCAACAACAGCTGCCCAAATTTCTTCTGAAACTTGGGCCTTTCCAACTACACCTGCACCCCTCTACCTCTTACTCTCACTTTCATCTGCCTCAGACCGCCTCCATCCGTGCTGGTAAAGAACAACACAGACTTGGCACCTTTTAAGTCCTGCAGACTGAAGATTATTGTGAAGGCTCTTGGCGAAGGCGGTCGCACTTTTCTCCTCTCCTCCTCTCCCTAATCTTCCCTGCTTAGCTTCTTATGTCCTTGTCTTGTCTTGTGTTTTTACTTTTCCCTGGAACACTCTCTCACAGTCTGTTTGGGAACCATGGAACCATGATAACAGGGTTCTTGCTGATTGGAGCTGGCTTGGCCCTGGCTTATCGAAGAATAAAGAAAGCAGAACCGGCTGTTCAAACCCCCCCAAGGCTGCCTGCTGGGATTGAAATGATGGGACGAGGCGCGACTTCTCAGAATGGGCTCACTGAGCATGGATAAGACCTTGGAGAAGCTTACGGCTGCTGTGAATACTCAGAATAAATTGGATCACATCATGGAGCAGCTGACTGCGGTCGTGAGTTCTCAGAATCGGCTCTTTGAGCACAAGAATGACAAGACCACGGAGCGCAAGTTTGATAACTTCATGGAGAAGCTCGCGGAGATTGAGAGACCAGTGTCAGACTGTTAAGAACAGCTTGAAATTCTCATGAGTTGTTTGCACAAAAGAAAAATCACCATCATAATGCGGCTACCCCTTCGGCGCCAGCTGTGGGCTCAAGGCTGGAGCCGAACAAAAACTTCCTGATAACGACTGTGTTTAGACTGTTCCCCCCATTCCATGCAAGGCCACCTGGGTTGGCTGGCAGTCTGTTTACTTAGCCTGGCAGGGCGAGGGACACTGTCTCAGCTGAACTATGGACACGCACACACATACACTTACACTGATAAGCACTCACACATCCCCCCTCCCCTTCCAAACGCCTTCGACACTTGTTCCCTCCTGGAGAACCCGGCAGGTCTGGGCCCGCGCTCGAGAGACGGCGCAGTGGCAGGATGGCTGCTGTGTTGCCTAGGATTACTCCTCACCCCCTACCCAACCCTGTTGCTGGTCACGTGCTCTATAATGTTGTACTGTGGACATTTATGTGCTTTCTGTGAGAAGGAGTTTTTTTGTTTCCTGTTCTCATGCTGTCCTCCCAGGAGCCCAGCATGAGCAGAGGTCTCTTTTTTCCTCTTGTACTTTCCCATTGTAGTGTATATTTCAGTGTTTTTCTGTAATGCAACCGTTCTCTGACTTGTATCCCCATGTGATGTCTGTGTTGTGTGTGTAAGGTTGGGGGGTGGGTTCATCCCACTGCAGGGCAACCTGCCACTGCATGTGGCAAATAAAATTTGAACTTGAACTTGAACTTGGAGTGTCAAATGGGTGTTTTAGGGGTTTCATACATATTTCTGTTTGGTTACTGCAGCTAAAACAGCGGGGTTTGGACTACTTGAATCACATCTGTAATAACTGTTTTGCAGTCGGGTGGGGAAAATCTGTCAATTCAGTGAGAAATTGTTAACATATTTGCTCTGCTGAGTGATGTTAAAAACTGAGTGGATCCCAGTTTTTTTAGGCAGGTCAATGCAATTAAGAAAAACTGTAATATTTTAGAATGAGATCGAGTTGTTTGATACTTTAATCCACTTAACCCAGTATTCTCAAGCATCTGCATTTAGTAACAGAGTTAAGACGGACTTTTGCAAGATCTCGCAAAAGTCCGTCTTAATTTTTTTTTTCTCCCATGTCCCCTGCGGGGCTCCATACAAACGTAAGGAGTGTAAAACTGTGTGTCAAATTTTAGTGGGACTGTAAGAAGTTCTGCATTTGCAGGAGCAAAATTTGACAGTTGGCTGGTATGATACGCATTCTGTGTACTGAATTGTTCTTTGCATGTATGTGAGTGTGTGTGTGTGTGTGTGTGTGTGTGTGTGTGTGTGTTCATGTTAGATAAGCAAAGCTGTGACACAGTGACTGAACTGTGTAGCTGGGTCATTGATCGTTATGGTGATAGCACAGACAGGAGTGTGCAGAGCATTACTGCACGCTGCTATCTGTTTTGATCTAACTTTTGAATTTTCAAGTTGACTTGACGTCTGTGTTATCTTTTACTATAAACTTTCTACAAACCAAGAGTAATGATCGACGGCTAAATTTGAATATCAGTAATTTAATTTACAAAACGCAATAAATGTACTTTTGTCTGTCTAAAGTAAAGCAATTATATCAACACAGATTTAATTTAGAATTTCAAATAATGAAAATGTGTTTGCGTATTCATCAAAAACATTTATCTATCCATCTTCTCCCATTTATCTGGGGCCAGGCTGCAGGGGCAGCAGCCTAAGCAGAGAAGCCCAGACGTCTCTCTCCCCAGCCACTTCTTCCAGCTTGTCCAGTGGAACACCGAGGCGTTCCCAGGCGTCTGCCCCGGGGCCTCCTCCTGGTGGGACATGCCCTGGAGACCTCACTCAGGAGGTGCTTAGAGGCATCCTTGTCAGATGCCCGAACCACCTCAAGTGGCTCCTTTCGAAATGAAGGAGCAGCGGCTCTGCTCACCCTATCTCAGTCACCCTTCCAAGGAAGCCCATTTCCGCCGCTTGTATCCGTGATCTCGTTCTTTAGGTTACTACCCACAGCTCGTGACCACAGGTGAGGGTAGGAACCTAGATTGGCCAGTAAATTGAGAGCTTTGCTTTTACACTCAGCTCTCTCTTCATCACAACAGACCAATATAGCGTCCAGATCACTGCAGCTGCAGCACCGATCCGTCTGTCAATCTCCCGCTCCCTTCTCCCGTCACTCCTGAACAAGACCATGAGACACTTAAACTTCTCCACTTGGGGCAAGAACTTGTCCCTGACCCAAGTGGGCACTCCATCCTTTTCCGGCTGAGGACCATGGCCTCAGATTTGGAGGTGCTGATTCTCATTCCCACTGCTTTACACTCGGCTGCGAACCGTTCCAAAGCGAGCTGGAGGCCATTACCGGATGAAGCCAACAGAACCACATCATTCACAAAAAGCAGAGATGAGATCCTGAGACCACCGAAGTGAAAGCCTTCTGCCACTTGGCTACGCCTAGAAATTCTGTCCATAAAAGTTACGAACAGAATTTGTGACAAAGGGCAGCCCTGGCAGCACCCATCACCCACCGGGAACGAGTCCGACTTATCGCTGGCTATGCAGACCAAGCTCTTGCAACAGTTGTATAAGGATCGAATGACCCGTAGCAATGAGCCAAACACCATTAAAATTAGAAAAGTTAGAAAAAAATTGTTTTCTTTAACTTCATCAACAGTTCTGCCGGTGTTTTCTTCTTGCCTGCACTGAAATTTAAAAAAATACTTATAAATACTTATATCTGAAATCTCCAGAAGTTATAAAGATCCAGAGAATCCCTGCATGTATAGAACAATGATATCCAAAAATAAGCTCACTGGTGCGCTTTAGTGCCATGATGGTCAAACAGATAACAGCAGGACTCTGGGAAGCTGCTGCATAGTTTGTTGCTGTATTTGTTGTCAGTTTGTTTATTCTTTTTTATTTATGAGCACAAAGTTACCATCTTAAAAATCTAACTTACTTTGACCTGTGGAAAGACCATATTTACTGTGTGTATGTGTGTATTATAAGCGTCTGTGTAAGTAGATGGTGCTGCAGATACCTTCCAGTTCCAAATCATTGCTCTCAAGATTTATATGATAGGTCCAGGTCTGCTTTATGCAGTTATCCCCCCTGAAAAACAGTGAACATAGCAATTTTTATAAATGCAAGTGAAACATAGCAGAAAGACTTTCGTTTCATTCTGAAACATGCGCTGACGACTGTTACATTTTCTACACATCACTTCCCTAATTCTAGTATCTATTTGTGCTTGTGGGGTTTCTTGTTTCTGTTAATTTCTCCTGTTCTGACCATTCCATTAAGCAGTTTCACGCACGTGTTTATCCATTTCGTCAAACTCCAAAATCAGGAACACTCCACTGGAACATTTCTATTTTTTAACTAACTTGGAAGTAAGTAAAGTTTATTTCACTGTAATCAGAATCACAAAGCGCTGAACAACAATTACAATGCAATATAAACAAAGAACCATATTAAAAACAGAATTTAAGGTTAAAAAACAGATAACAAAAGAATCTCAGCAGAAGGTTGGATTAGAGAAAGACTCCACAGAGTCAGCTAAACAGAACTACAGTTGTAAACTGTTTCAGAGCCTCGGTGCCACAGACTGAAAAGCTCTGTCTCCCTTAGTCTTTAGCCTTGGATGAGGGACAGCTAATGAAGTTCGAGGTTGTGAGATCAACCAGCAGTGTGTTTGAGAAAAAGTTGAGATAAATAGTCTGGAGTTTGTCTATTTGCTTATCTGTATGTAAGTGTGAGGATTTTAAAACGTCTAAAATCAAGTGGGAGCTGATGTAAAGGAAATAAAACAGGGGTAATGTGAGCTTGCTTCCCAGAATGTGTCAGGAGTCTGGCTGCAGCATTCTGAATCGCAGGTGTGACAGAGGTGATTTGTCTATGCCCGTAAAGAGGGCATTACAATAATTGTAAGTTGCAGTTGTTCCATTTCAGAGGAAGCTATAGCTCACAGCTTAGAAGTGTTCTGTGCTGTTAAGCTGACGTGCTTTTTCGGGATAAGATTTTATTAAATAATTGTGTGCATCACATGTTTCAACTTGCTTTGATGCAAGGCAAGTTGCATCAAAGACACTTTTACTCACAATTACACAGGTGATTTCATTTAGCTTCAAGGTCCAGAGCAGGGGTAGGCAACTCCAGGCCTTGAGTGCCGGTGTCCTGCAGGTTTTAGATCTCACCCTGGGTCAACACACCTGAATCAAATGATTAGTTCATTACCAGGCCTCTGGCTAAATTAGCTCCTCAACAAGACATGTTGAGGAGGTCATTTAGCCATTTACATCAGCTGTGTTGGATCAAGGACGTCTAAAACCTGCAGGACACCGGCACTCGAGGCCTGGAGTTGCCCACCCCTGGTCCAGAGAATATCATTGAAGTGGGTTATTTATGCTTTTCATTATTTGCATTCATATACACTCACGGGCCACTTTATTGAGTATAGCATGATTTTATTGTGCTGGACCCCTTTTTACCTTCAGAGCTGCCTTAATTCTTTGTGGCATAGATTCACAGATAGTGGCATAGATGAGTCCTCGGACACTTTGGTCCATAGTGACACAATAGCATCACAATAGCTGCAGATTTATTTACATCCTAAAGGTGCTGTGTTGGATTGAGATTTGGTAGTTTTGTGAAAGGCCACTAGACTGCAGCGAACTCGTCATCATCATGTTCAATAAACCAGTTTGAGCTGATCTGAGCTCAAACACAGTGTGCTATCCTGAGGCCTTCCCCAAACCACAGCCTCAATTCACCCTCTTCAGCTTTTCTGTCATTATTTACTAGAAACACAGGCTGTATCCCAATTCAGGGTCTGCAGCCTTAAAGGCCGCATTTTAAGGCCGATTACGTCACCGCGACGCGACGAAGGCTGTCCCAATGCGAAGGCTGCTCGAAATGCGGCCCTCAAATGCGTCCTTCATTTCCCTGAATTTTAAGGACGTGGCGGTGTAGACTTCGTGGCCCAACATATCCCAGAATGCATAGCGCGGCGGTGGGTGTGGATAATTTTGCCGAAAAAAAACCGGCGGATGAGGAGTTTACCTGATGAGTAAACTTTAAGTAAGTACTGAATATTATGTCACTTATTTATGTGCAAATGTTTAATAACGAAGAACATTAAAACATTACTGTTGGCCACATGTCGGCAAAGTTATGTGACATTAGTGACGTTTGTACTAACTTGGTTTTAAAGCCTTTACTTTAAAATATACGCCGTTCAATAGCTGAGCTTAATCTTACAGAGAATGATCAAAGCTCATGTAGAAACAAACAAACACGTGAACAAATGATTTTCTCCTTCGTTTCTGTTAAACAAAGCTGTATGAAACGTTTCTAGCTGTTAGTATCATGGTTGCTAGGCAACCTGAGCAGCGCAACGGAGGCTAGACCGTCCCATTTCACAAGCCTCGCACTTCCGGCCTTAGCGGTCTTTGAGTACGCGGCCCTTGAGGATCGTTGAGGCTGCGTACTTTAAGGCTGCAGACCCTGAATTGGGATACAGCCATTGTCAAACCTAAATGTTGTCTGCAGTAACTGAGACTCATCAGACCTCAACATCCTTCCAGTTTTCTATTACCCAGTTTTTGTGAGCTTGAATTTTAAACTTAGTTTCACATTCAGAAATTCTCTTCTGCATATCCTTTGAGTTTTGCAAGAACATTTCATTTTTTCCCTTACATCGAGTTCTTTTATTATTATTATTATTATTATTTGTGAAAAAAGAAAACTGGCATACTGTACTTGCAGGGATCAACAGTCACTTATGGGGACAAAATGCTCGTCCCCATGAAGACATTTTCAGACTCAAAATGTGGTTTTAGGGTCAGGGTTACAATTAGGTTATGGTTAGGTTTAGGATAAGGGATAGGGTTAGGGGTTCATTTGTAATGGTTAGGGTTCGGGTATGCAGCTAGGGAAAGCATTATGTCAATGAGATGTCCCAACAAAGTTATCCAATCCAATTTTATTTATGAAGCACTTTAAAATATCCAGCACAGGACCAAAGTGCTGTGCAGAAAATAAGTTGAAAAAAATAGAATAACAGAAAACAGGAAAAATAAATAAAACACATAATACATAAAAATTAAAACAGCCCTATATTAAAAAAGAAAACAACATAAAACTAAAAACAACTAAAATAAAACGAAAAAATAAAAACCAACGTCTCATGTGGTGTCAAAGGCCAGAAAGAAATGAAAGATATGAAAATGTGTGTGTGTGTGTGTGTGTGTGTGTGTGTGTGTGTGTGTGTGTGTGTGTGTGTGTGCTTGTACTTGCTGCCTCACATGCGCATGTGTCCAGTCAGCAGCAGTGTGTCGTTTGCTCTTTCCTCCATGGTGAACACAATGTTGTCCAGCAATCTGAACTTCTGGATGTGCGCCTCTCTGTGACTGACTGCTGCTTTAAAGTACCACGTCCCCAGATGCTGCAACAGACACACAGAGTGTGACACGACAGTGCGGGGTAGCAGTAAGTGTATGAGAACGAAAGCTATTTAAAATAGCCCACGTCAGAAGACCCCTTATGGAAAGACCAGAGGGAGTAGGAAGTGCATCTTTGTGGTTGTACTTAATATTTATCTCGGTAAATCTCTCTGCAGTTGTAGTAAGTGTGAAATACCAATCCTGTACAGATAAGATGCACTTAACCAGAACGTTACGCAATAAGGTCAACAGTAAATCCCGTCGTGCTGAGGTTATTATAAAAAAAACCCTCAGACCAGTGAGGGAAGTGCCTTTGGTATTTTCATAAATCTAAACCTCTACCTTTCATTTTTACTCTCACCTTCTGCCGGTCGATCGCGCTCACAGACAGCATCTCAGGCTCCAAGCAGGGAACGATGGTCTGATACAGCAAAGTGTACAAAGACAGAAGAAGAGAGAAGACTTCTTTTAACATAGCTGCAGTCTAAGTCAACACTTTGTAGTAATCCTGATCAAAATGCCTGGAAACTCCCAGGATTGTCTCTGAATGTGTGCAATACTCCAACAGACCACTTTATCAGTGTGGGTGGAGGTAAATTATTAATCTGCACAGCAGCATTACCCCTGAACTTTAAAGGTAAATAATAAGTTGGAAATGGGATGTTTGCATCCATGAGCGTAAAACTTCAGCGTCAGGATAGAATACATTTATAGGAAACTGAAACATTTATTCTCACAGGTAGTCTTACTCATCCAACATTTTCTGAAAGGAATAAACTCGCTAAAAACTCACCATCACTGAGTCATCGTCGTATGTGGGAGGTGTTTGTGGCTATTTCTAAACTGGAACCAACCAAATTTTCTCACGAACGTAACAAACAACAACCCCAAGTTTTGACTTTATTTGTTTGTGTTCATCCTGCCCCGCGTCCCACACCTTCTGTCAACACACACACTAGGAATCATTAACTTCCTGTTTCGTCTTCCCATACTAGGTTTGGGAGAACTAAATTACTGGATTATTAAGAATCACACACGGCTCTCTCAATCAGGTTTGCTTCTGATTTAAAAAAAAGAAAGTCAAGAAAACAATTGTAAAAAACAAAGAATATTTAGTTTAAGACTATTAACAAAACAATAATCAATAAGTAACAAAACTAAGCAAACATTCCCTGTAAATGACCAGTTTTAAAGACTATGAATAATTGCCAAAATATTTTGAACAGCTAATTGAATAACTGACCTTTTCATGTCTCGTGTATGAAGAAGTGTTAATTTGAATTCTGCTCAGAGCTGTGTTCCACACCTGCTTCCACACGGTGGAGTTGTTACACCTGAATAACTTTCTCCACATGATTCACACTTCAAAGTAAATAAGGAAAGTTTTTTTCCTACATCCTAAATCACATCACATTTCATTCCAATTTGGGGTTTTTTTTGCATACGGTTACATAATTGTGATCAACTTATGTTATTTCCTACAATAAAATGATGATAAACTATAATGAGTAGAGTATAAAAACAAGTCAGTTAAACTTCTGGTCAGTTTGGGGAATTTTTAATCAGGTTCAGCCGCTTTGGTGTTAATGAAATTAAATGCAGGTGCAGTAGAGGGAAAACAATGAGACAGCCCCAAAACAGGATTGGTGTTAAGGGTGGAGGACATTTCTCCCTCTGCATCTTTTCTGACTGTTTTTACACTAGTTTAGCTTTTGGCTAGGGTCGCTGTCACTACTGGTAGCATGAGGCAATACAAGGATCCTACACAGTTGTAAGTTAATAAGTACACTAATGCAGTGGGCTCTGGGTTCTTCCTGGAGCACAACAATGCCCAACCACTTGTTGCAAGAGTATGTAGGCAGCTCCTGGTGGATGAAAGAACTGATACTGACCTAAGTCAATAGAACACCTCTGGGACATTATCTATCTGACGCTGCCAGGTAAAGCTGATATTATGTGACTTACGATGTAGAAAAACTGATTTTTATTTATTTGTTTTCAAGTGTGAATTATCTGGAGAAAGTTAATTAGGTGTAACAACTCCACCTTGTGGAAGCAGGTGTGTAACACAGCTCTAACTCATTTTCAAAATAACACACATGAACCTCGGTGATAGACTGTCGTTCCTGACAGAGTGCTGTGTAGATAACCAACCTGATTTGTTTTCTAAATTGAGATTTGATGCATTTTCAAAGTTTAATTTTATAACCAGTATATTTAGACATGCTTCAAAAACGTTTTGACATCGAAATAAAAGAATAAAAATGTTGTGCAATGGTGAAAAAAATAAACTGGGGGAAAAAAGGTGATGTTCACTGAAGCTGAGCAGCAAATATAGAGAAGGCTTCTCCACATTGACAATAGGTCAAAGTTCATGTACTTATAAAATACCCCACATACTGAGTCATGTTTTTCTTGGGGATTAAATACATATTTCACTCAATAAACTATTATATAATGTGTTTTTTCTGGACTTTTGATTAATTATTCGGCCTCTTTCCATTAAAATGAAACTCTGAATTTTGGTCTCTAAGCTTGTGGGTCTGAGGCTTATACAAGAAATGTTGCACAGTTAAGCTGTACTAAGACGTGAGAAAATGTCCTTTACCCAAACAAAAAGAAATCCTCCTGAATAAAAAGAAGGTCCATAAGGGATTAGTGTCAGAGGCCAGCTTAAAGCCAGCGTGCATGATGGTGCTGTTTCACATCAATGAAAAACCATGTAGAAACCTATATCCATCCCTGAAACTGTGTTGTAAACAAAGGATTTGTGTAAGTGGTAATTTTCTTCTACCCCTCAGGAGAATCACACATATTTAGCCAGACTTTGTTAGTTCTATTACCTCGCTGTCAAATCTCGCGCTTCAACGTAGCTGCTTCATTGTTACAGGGCGGCTCGTCTCTTATTGTATCGTCTCCTCTACTGAGTAAATAAATAATCTACAACAGTTGTCTCCTCAGTTTCCTAATGCTTACAGGGTGAATAGACTGAATGCTTACAGATTAAACAATAAGAGAAAAAACACTTTAAATTGTTTTAATTTTTAATCGTAATCTTACTGACAAACACACATAGCTTGTTAACAGAGTGATCCTTGCACAGAGCTAAAAACAGCTTGGAGGAGAATGTGCAAACAGGACGGTGTGAACAGTGAGCAGCTGGCCTGGGTAGGAAAATAAAAGTTTATATAACATACTGAAGTGTGAGGCTGTCAACACTGGAAGGAAAGCTATAATCCCAAAAAAATGCAGATATTGTGAACTAACGTCATGTGGCCCAGTAATGACCACTACCAGAAAGGAAAACAGATGTAAATTCTTACTGTTGACAGCAGTTTCATTTCTGTCTGTAATTATAGTGAATCTATCCCCCTGCTACAATACAATTAGTTAGTAGAGAATATTTTGACCCTTCTGCAGGGTTACTGGAGCTAATCTGGGTATGTGCAGCAGCTTCTTGTTCCCTCCCTCAGATGGCCAATGCAGATCCATCTACTACTCCCCTTTCAGGACTGATACCAGCTCTCCACTCTCCTTCAGCTCCTTGACAATGTCCAAACCACCGATAAGCTCTCCTTTCACGTAGAGCTGAGGGTAGGTTGGCCAGTTAGAGTAAGTCTTGAGCCCCTGCCGCACTTCTTCATCTTGCAGGATATCAAATGTGTCATAATCCACCCCGCTACCGTTCAAGAGCTCCAGTAACTGCCTGCTGAAGCCACATCTGGCAGCCTCTTTCTTGCCCTTCATGAACAGCATGACTGGACTCTGATTGATGATGGTCTTCAGTCGGTGCTCTAAGGTGACAGCCTTCGGGCAAGTGTTCTCCAGCTCTCCGGACTCAGCCAGTTCCTTCACTATGTCCAGTCCTCCCACCAGCTCCCCGTTCGCATACAGCTGGGGGTAGGTGGGCCAGTTGGAGTAGGTCTTCAGCCCCTGTCGGACCTCCTCATCGGACAGGATGTCGAAGCTGCTGAACTGGATTTTGTGCTCTTTCAGCAGCGCCACTATCTGTCGGCTGAATCCGCAGCGGGGCTCCTGGGGCGACCCCTTCATGAAGAGCATGCAGGGGGCGGCGTTGAGCAGCTTCTTCAGCCGTTGGTTCAGATCTGCGCCGCTGCCCTCAGCGGCTCCACCGGGACCCTCGCTCACCGCGAGGCGCTGCACTTTCTTAGTCAGCTCCGGAGCGTGAGCCCCGTCCAGGCTGTCCACTTTCTCTCCCCCCTTGAAAAAAAGGAAAGTGGGGACGGAGGAAATTTCATACTTCTCCGACACCTCCGGGACCGCTTCCGCCTCCAGCTTCACGAACGTAGTGTGCGCATGTTCTTTGGCTAGTTCGGCCATCACCTCGTTCATTTGGCCACACTGAGGAGCCCACGCCGCTTGGAAATGCACCACGGTCAGGCATTTTCCAGCTTTGGCTAAGAAATCTTCAAACTGCTGTTGGGTAGTCGCCTCCACGAGATTCGCCATTTTTCTTTCCTTTCACCCTCTACACGCGTAGTGGTTCCGGTGCCGCCTAGACGTCATATCCGCGTAGCCTGGCAGTTTCTGGCAAGTACCAGAGAAGCTACAGGGAAGTCGTTTGCATGCTAGCTGATGATAAGAAAACAGCTGCATACACTGGATACGTCGAGAGGATAGTAACTTTTAAGGTAACTGTTTAACGACACGGACTTAATTAAAACTAAATTTCACACTGTCTCGGATTGCTATGCTAATTTTAACGTTCCGTTTTAGTAGCGTTAGCTAGTTAGCTCAAAGTTAGCTTCGTTCGTGACGTCTGCCAGGTTTCCAAGTTAAGCAAAGCTAATTCATGCTAGCAAGCCTTTGGCGGCTAAGTAAGCTACTGTTACACGTAATTTCTGTTAAATAGAAGTAGAGTCAAATACCACAGTTCTAACAGTTAAATTAATAAAAGGCTTAAATAAAGACAATGCACGTCGGTGTCTGGCCCAGCATGAAGCAGCCTCGGTTCCTCGGCTAACTACTCAACATTACGATGTTACCGAGCACGCAAAGTCCAAAACAACACGAGCAAGTGTTTAGCTGATCGGACTCAGCTGTTTCCTTCTGTTTTTCATCGGTGGTTTGCACGAAAAATCGTTACATGTTTTTGTTGTTGGTTTTAAGGAACATGCAACTGAAGTTTTCTGCACCTGCGGATGGCACTACTTTCTTTATAAATCCATATTCTGTGTAGTTGTCAAGACAAGTAAGATGGTGGCGAAAAAATATTCTTTAGGTAAACATTTCAAATGAAATGAGAGGGGAAAACAAGACACACCTTATCCTTACAACCATGGTATATGCATAATGCATCTTCTGCTTATTTTCAAGGCTTTGCAAATCCGGTGATAATAACTAGTTTGATAATACGCATGAAAATTATGACATACTTACATGACATATGACACTGTGTTAAAGTTTAACAACAATTAACTCAAAATGCAGAAGTAGTGTCTGAAAAACTATGGAGTCCCAATAATCCAGTAGCCTGTAAAATCACCCTTAGCATCATTACATTGAAGTAATGGTTTTCTGTAAGACATTATCAGTCTCTCACATCATCTTCTCCTACGTGTTACATTGTCTGCTGTTACCATGATCTTGATCACAAAGCATGTGTGTTATGTGTAAATGTGTCCTTTGAAATAGGGCTGTTCGATATAACGATATATATCAGACGACGATATAAAAACGTCTATGTTTCATTTTACGCTATAGTTTGTTTCGTGGTGTCGCAAAATAAACTGTTTACGGCAATATTTTTTTCATTGTTTTGATGGTCACTGTAGTGGCTATATCAATTTCTTAAAGTTCTCTCTTTCTCTTATATTTAATATAACCACGCTACAGACGGACAATCGCCTTTTTTATGCGTTTTGGTTAGCAACAACGAAGGTAACACCATCGCATGTCCGGTTGTTTATGTTCCACATAAACCTTTCACAATAAAGCTCAAGATCCTGTTGAGACTTTTCAAAATAAACTGAATCACGTGAAAGAGCAGATTATTTACAGATGAGAAGTAAAAGAAGCTAAAAAAATAAACCTTAGACTCAAACGTTAGAACAGGCTTTTCCCCGCAGCACGCTGTGTAATAAATACTCACAAAGAAAACGGCGGCCGTTACAACTTATGTCTAAAAATGTATAGTTTCATGCATCGGTTAAAACACTCGACTCCGGCTACGTGACGTGCAGTTGGAAACACTTCCCGCAAGTCGAGCTGCCTGAGATTCACCGAATTTACAGAAAATGTTACATTTTTGTGATTTATATAGTTATCGACGATAGAATTCTTATATCGGGATATGCGATTTTGGTCATATTGCACAGCCCTACTTTGAAAAACTAAGTACACACATGATTCAGTAGCTTATTGAAACACCTTCACCAGCATCAGCTTGAAGTAATCTTTATCTGTATGATATTATCAGTCTCACTCTTCTTTACATATGGTTTGTGCTTCAGTTCATTGAGGTTGGCGGGCATTCATTTATACAAAGCTCTCCTGTCAATTACATCAGATTGCAGTATGAACTTTAGATTTTGTTTTGATTTGCTCATTAAAACAACTTGATTCTTTTCTTTTTCAGCTGTTCTGTTGTAGACAAGAGTTAGTTATTGAAAAGATGCCCTCGTATTTGTCTCTAGAATACTTTGACATACAGAGAAATTTATGATCCACTCACTGACTGCAGGTGCCCACATCCTAGACTGCAAAACAAGCCCAAAACATCACCCCTCCACCACATGCTTGACAGTTGGTATAAGACGTTTGTGCTGATAGGCTGTTTGGTTTAATCCACTGGCATGTGTATTATGGCCAAATATCTCCACAATTGTCTTGTCTGTCTAACAGACACTGTTCTTATAGTTTGTTCAGATGCAAGTTTGCAAATCTAATTGTGTTAGAGAGAGATGGCTATGGCCATTTTTGTCAGCTTGTTCAGTCTTTTAATAAATGTACTATCATGAACTTTAACATTTAAAATGATAAGTGAGGAAACGGTATTTTGCCACAGTAGTGCCACAACATCACGAGTGGTCCACCAATAAAGAGGAAAATAACTGGGAAAACATTAGTAGAGAAAAATTGCTTTAAATAAATAAAATAGTTAAATATTGTTAATTATTATTACAAGAGGATGCACATATTTTTGAAAACAAAAGTATTGTAGTTAACATTTTATGGTGGTTTTGTTTGTGTAGTTTTGCTATAGGTCGATACAGTGTTTTGCTTCCTTATATGTCCTACATTTCTGAATATATATATATATATATTTACCTATGAGTTACAACAACCACAATATTTTGTAGCTATTTTGATATATTCCTTTTACATTTTATAGACCCTGTGAGTAAACATTAACACATTAATTGAGAATAAACATTGGCCATAGCTGTAGGAGCAGTATCAGTTGGTAATTACTGGCTGGCACATCAGGTTTTTACAGACCCTTTGAGTCAGCAAGAATCAAATGACAAAAGACATGTTTGTGATAATTTAAGTGAGAGTCTTTGTTTTATACTGTAAATTGTCCTAATTAGTCCCAAATGTTCCATTTGACATCTCACAGAGATGTTTAAAAGTAGATGTTTATGTTAAGAAAGATATATGAGAGGATTTCAAATTATCAAAGTGTTTAAACTCTCACATAACAGTCATCATATTTACCTTAAGAATCCAGTTTCAGCTGAGCTATAAATACTGGAAAATACATCTTTCTGTTACAGGAACACAATGGAAGAACAAACTGCTGACATAGAGGTGACGGTGAAAACATTAGACTCCCAGAGCAGAACCTACACTGTTGGCGCTCAGGTAAGTACACGCATTGCAAACTCAGGAGGAAATTCTCAGTCTTAGTTCATCTTTCCTGTGGCGTTACTCATGTCTGTTCGATCTTTGTTGTAGCTGACGGTGAAAGAGTTCAAGGAGCACATTGCCCCATCAGTGGGTATACCAGTGGATAAACAGAGGCTGATCTACCAGGGCAGAGTGCTGCAGGACGAAAGGACTCTGACAGACTACAGTAAGTAAATAAAGAATGAAATGCAGAACTAGATTGTCATTTCTTGGTCTTTGTACTTCCTCCTGGAAAGTAGGAAATTTGGTTATTTGGTATTACAGAGAATGAATTCTTAACATTTTGGTTACACTTGGTTACAGATAAATTGGAATTTACTATGGTGTTTTAAGAGTTGCTGCTGCTTTTTAAAAAGATTTGTGTTGATGATGTGGGCCATTGCTGAAAAAGAATGTAACAGCTATGTGTAATTAACTGCAAGATGTATTTGGCAGAAAATGAGTGTCATTTTGATAATCAGTTACAATGATTTACAATCATTTCCTCAGAATCCAGTCGTATATGATGAATTATAAGTTGGTCAGTTCTGGTCTTTTATGCTGAAGAGAGCTCAAAGTGAAGCTGTCAGTTTAGCTGTTAAGCTACAGTCCTATCCCCACTTATGGCCACGAGCTGTGAGTAGTAACTGAAACAAATGGCTGAAATGGGCTTGCTCTAAAGCAGGGGTGGGCAATCTCAGTCCACGAGGGCCGGTGTCCCTGCAGGTTTTAGATGTGTCCTCGAACCAACACAGCTGATTTAAATGGCTAAATTAGCTCCTCAACACGTCCTGAAGTTCTCCAGAGGCCTGGTAACGAACTAATCATGTGATTCAGGTGTGTTGACCCAAGGTGAGAACTAAAACCTGCAGGGACACCGGCCCTCGGGGACTGAGATTGCCCACCCCTGCTCTAAAGGATTTCTTAGAAATGTGTTGAAGAGCTTCATCACTCAGGAGGGGATCAGAGTAGCACTGCTACCCCTCTGCACTGAAAGGAGCCAGTTCAGGCATCTGACCCGGCTGCGTCCAGAGCGCCTCTTAGGTCAAATGTTTTTGGCCTGTCATAGCAGGAAGAAGCCTCCAAAACAAACCCAGAATGCAGTGGAGAGATTTTCTTTTTTTTTTCGGCTTGAAAATGCCCTGATGCCACATGTTCCCCCCAGAAGACATGGAGAGGGAGAGGACTGGGCTCCTGGTTAGACTGCTACCCCCCGACTCAGACAAGCATCATATCTATCTAGTAGACAGTCGAGCGGCTAGCAGAATACCTGGGTAGTGCATTCAAGTAGAGTCTGTGTTGGAAATGCAATTTTTTTTTTTTTCTTGAAGTATGATTGGAGATGTGTAACTGTATATGACTGTCTCTACCAGATGTGGGTGGAAAAGTGATCCACCTGGTGGAGCGAGCGCCCCCTCCACCCTCACAGCCCGGCTCAGGGTCAGGAGGCTCTTCAGCTGAGAGTGGGCCATCTTCTTCCTCCCAGGGAACATCGCAAGTGCCTCCACACGATCGCAACGCTAACAGCTACGTAATGCTTGGCACATTCAACCTCCCTGTCAACATCATGGATCCCCAGCAAATACAGGTTGGTCTGCTTTATCTTCTCAAGTTATATTTATGGTCCAATGTCACATGCAAAGGTTCAGATATAACCAAAGGGTGATGAAAAGCAACTCAGAGAACCGATGTTATTATTCCATTACTGATTACTACTGATTATTATGACATGTAGCAGAGAGATCCTCTGCTTTGAATTTAACGTCTATAAGCAATATTCCCTCTGTTGGTTTCTCTTAATGTTTTCATTTTGGTCATTCTATCCCTGAATCTTTTCATATAGATGTCAGTCCAGCAAATGGTGTCCAGCATGGGAGAGAATGCCAGGAATGCCAGAGTCACAACCAGCACTGGGGTGAGAGTTTGCATGTTCTCCCTGTGTGGTACACCGCCTTCCTCCTGCACCCCCAAAACATGGATGTTCAATTAATTGTTGATTGACAATTAGTCAGAAATATAAAAGTACAGTCCTAATCCAAAAATGTTTGGTAACTATGTAAAAATGTGAATAAAAGCAGAATTAAATAATTTGCAATTTCATTCCTTAACAGAATGTTAAACTGAGAAAATGTTTACTCGTTTTAAATTTAGCAACAACATGTCTCAGAGAAATCTAGGACTATGTTACTGCTGTGGAGGATTCCCTCTTCTTTTAACAAGAGTCCATAAACATTGGGAATGAGGAGACTAGCTGCTGCAACCATGCTGGCTCATGTCATATTTTTTAATGGTTTTATTTGCTGAAAGGCCTGAACTGCAGACAGACCGGTTCAGCACCTGGAACTTCCTGCTATTAAACCTTGTTGTTGTAATACATGCAGCATGCAGTTTAGAATCATCTTGCTGAAACAGGCTTTCCCTGAACAAAATGTCATCTGGCTGGAGGCAAATGTCTCTAACACCTGTATATACAGCATCATGATGCCACAGGCACTGATGCAGACCTGTGATGCTGTTCTCTAATCAGTTAAACTAATTAGTTGCAAAATGTTCCTCCAGCTGTCTCTTTTTAGTACCATTTACTTTTTCAGCCTTTTTTGTCCCCACTCAACTTTTTTTTTTTTTTTTTAACAGCACATTGCTGCTGGTAAATTAGTGAATATTTTCCATGAAATCGTTAGGGGTGGGGAAAAATCAATACTGTGTAGTATCGTGATATTTTGTTTGCTAATAATGTATCGATACAGGGACAGCAGAAATCGATATTTTGTTACAAAAAAGGTTTTTGTGCTCTGACTTCAGAGCATGTTGATCCTTTTTCTGAGCAAGAATCCTGACATTCCTTCACTGTCCAAATGTGTTTAACTTTTTATGGCAGCAATAAACATGACAGTTTACTTATTTTAATTTAGGACATGTTTTACTTTAATTAAGTTTAAAACTTTTTTATTTAATGTGAAATTATATTTTGTTTTAATTTACTTTCAAATTCTTCAGTTGCTGAAGGGGCTGCATAGTTTTCATAAACTGCATAGTTCAGAATAGCTATAATTGTACCAGATGGTTGATTCAGTTAAGTTGGACTAGACTGTAATACAAACCGTTCAGTTTGTCAACAATCAAACTGAAATGAGAGAAAGACTGAGTGTGAGACTTTGATATTAGATAAAATGAATATTGATAAAGTTTACCTTTATGTACAGAATCTGAATATCGCAAAATATTTTAAAAAATTGCGATAATATCGTATCGTGGGATGTATGGTGATTCCCACCTCTAGAAATCGTGTCTCAGTTTGAATATTTGATGTGTTTTCTTTGTTCTGTTATGGATGAAGTATGGGCTTAAGAAATGTATTGCATTCTGTTTTTGTTTACATTTCACACAGTGTCTCAACTTGCTGGAATTGGGTTTGTAGATGTAGTGCTTAAAGCGTATAAAGTTAAACAAAGTATGGTTAAATAAGGCTTTTAGTCTAAAGCATTGTAACTGTAGCATTGTTTTAACTTCATCCTAATGATGCCATAATAGTACACAGCTACACACGACACTGAATTGTTTTGTTTATTGTCACCTTTCCTTCTTTGTTACAGAGCAATGGGTCTGTGAATGTGCACATCGATATGGACCAGCCAGTGCAGAGTGAGCCGAGGCTGAGGCTGGTCTTAGCTGAGAACCTGCTGAGGGACATCAATGATGTCATCCAACGAATGGAGGTGAGCACTTACCCCCCCCCCCCCCCCCCCCCCCCCCCCCAAATACCTCAGCAGAGAAACTCTGCCTTTCTCAGTAACAGTTCTGTTGCTTTCTTGTGTCGTTTTTCAGGGTCGACCAACTGACTCGTCCTCTCAAACAGAGACAACCGATGCTGCTGCTGCCGCTGCTCCCCCTCCTCCATCATCTTCCTCCACCACCTCTACTCCTTCTCCCTCTGCTCAGCCAATGGACACCTCCCCACCTCCAACAACTCCCCCACCTCCACCCTCCTCTTCAGCTCAATCTGAGGGACCAACACCGCAACCTGGACCCAAGTGAGACAAAATCTAGCTTGCTAACTCAGATTTCTACAAAGGTCAAACTGTGCATTTATTTCTCTGTATGTCTCTGTCATGATGTGTAATTCTAATTAGTCTGCCTTTCTTTCCTCTTTCAGTCATCCCAGCCCGGCTGAACTGGCAGAGATGCTGTCTGAGCTGCGGAGGGTTGAGGAGAGACTGCAACCATTCATCCAGAGAGCTCACACCATCCTCGAGACAGCCACCACTGCAGAATATAACAACAATACAGTAGGATTCAAACAAAAAACAATTTACTGGAAATCTTTACTATACATTCTTAATCAGTGCTTTGTATAACAGATGCTTTGATACTTATAAATCCTTGTTTAGACGAATAACCAGGGATGCATTGGTTGACCAAGCGGGTGTCTTTAATGTTAGACACTGGGGAAATGGATCGTTGCAGCTATCAGTGATGTTAACCGGTTTATAGTTAAATGAAAAACTGTAAAAAAAAAAAAAACAACAAGTTTCATCATATTAGTCATTCTGCTCATCCTTGGGTATGTTGCTATTCCAGCTACCATACTGCACCCTGGACAGGTCGCCTGTCTGTCGCAGGGCTAACACGCAGAGACAGACAACTCACATTCCCACCTATGGGTTCTTTAAATAAATAAATAAAGGCAGATGAACAACCATTGATACCAGGCAACTATAAAATGTATATCTTGGCCCCAATGAGACTATTAACTCTCGCAGCACCGGGTGTTCGTAATTTTGGTTCAAGTGAATTGATAAACTTTTTGAAGGTAATTGACTCACACAGTTGTGTAGATATCCCCGTCCTGTTGTCTCGGGATGCATCACGCTGCCTTGCCTGGGGTTAGCTTCTGTTTTCTGGGGATGAGGGTTGAGTGTGCTCCCTTACCTTCTCAAGGTAAGCTAGGTTAGCCTTCTTGTGTGAGCTTTTCAAGTGCACTTTAAGGTTTGTGGGATTTTTTTCCCTTTAGAAATGTCCCTCATAATTTGTCTGTTTCCACTACAAGACACTTGCTTTATCCAAAACACAGTCATATTCAAAGTAATCCCAAATTGGACTCTGGCTCCCGACTTTTCCTGACATGATTCTGCGCGTGGACGGAGCAGCAACACAGACGACTCGACTAACGTGCTGCCACCTGCTGGCATAATGAGACACAGCAAGAAAAAAATCTGTAAACTAAACTTCATTTTCACCCTTGACTATTGTATGACACGCACACATCAATGAAAACTAAACACATTTTCTATAAATTCAGTTAATTTTAGTTAGTTTTGTGAACACTCATTATAGTTTTAGTTAGTTTTCCTTTTTTTTGTTTTTATTTTTATTTCCGTTAACGAAAATGTTTTTTCACTTCTAGTTTTCGTTATTTCGTTAGTTTTCGTTAACGATAATAACCTTGGTCAGAGATATGCTAATAAATTGCAATTAGACAAACAACAAATTAAAAAAAGAAAACGATTAGAAACTCTGGAGAAAATAAAAGAATTATATTGACACATCATCATAGAAATAATACGAATAAGATTAAAATAAAATGAATAAAAAAATGTTGGATAAAGTACACTAAGAAGACGAGACATGACAGAATAACATGTAAAGTATTCAATAAGCTGTAATTGGTTAGTAAAGTAATGCTCTGGTAGGTGGAATGTAAAGATTTCAAAACCCAAACAATAAAATAAGTAGAAGTTGGTAATTAAAAATAAAGTAAATGTGATCTCTATACAGTGTCCTTATATTTGATATGAGGTAAGACTTCAACAAGATTGGTTTCTTTTCTGCTACAGGAGAGAGAGGAGGACCAGCGAACACTCGCGCTGACGTGGGAGTGTCTGCGTCTCCTTGGTAACACTCTAGTAGCTCTCAGCGACCTGCGATTGAACCTAATGAGTCCCGTCCCCCGTCACCTGCATGTAGTCCGGCCATTTTCTCATTACACCAACCCGGTGTCCCTTCCTGGAGCTATGCACCACCACATCCCAGTGCAAGTAAGTGGATGGAAGCAGCTTTAGTCACTAAAGTGGAAATCTCTTAGCAAACCAGACTGACTGCTTACGTCTTCACCAACAGATGAACCTGGGTGCCACAGTGACTGTTGCGGCTAACAGCACTGAGGGACAAGCCACGCCCACTCAGCCGACCAGCCAGGCGGAGCAGGCAGGTCAGGGACAGACCTCCCCCACACAGACTTCCCCGTCCAATCAGCAGGCTGGACAGGGACAGGCTGGCCACCGGGTCATCAGGATCAGCCACCAGGCAGTCCCGGTGGTCATGATGCAGATGAACACGGACGGTGTGTTGTCCCCTACCCGCCACTGATTGAATGCTCCATTCAAGCTGTGTGTGTCTGTCACTGCACTGGAGTTAAAGTTCCACATCTGCACTGCTGCAAGCAGAGACCTGCAGAATGGGACTTTTAACTCGGGATTTACGAGCAAGATGGTCTTTCCGGTGTCTGTTACACAATGGCTCTGATAATGCAAATGTTACATTCATGAAGAGTCTGACCAGCTTTAACTGAGTGTGTTCTTGTTTGTGTGCAGGCCCAGGTGCAAACACGGCAACAGCTGGACAGCAAATGACTGGACAGCCAGGTATAGCATGTTTAAAAAAATACTGCGTACGGCATTCCAGTAGAGGTGGGAATCACCATACATGCCACGATACGATATTATTGCAATTTTTAAAAATATTTTGCGATATTCAGATTCTGTACATAAAGGTAAACTTTATCAATATTCATTTTCTCTAATATCAAAGTCTCACACTCAGTCTTTCTCTCATTTCAGTTTTATTGTTGACAAACTGAACGGTTTGTATTACAGTCTAGTCCAACTTAACTGAATCAACCATCTGGTACAATTATAGCTATTCTGAACTATGCAGTTTATGAAAACTATGCAGCCCCTTCAGCAACTGAAGAATTTGAAAGTAAATTAAAACAAAATATAATTTTACATTAAATAAAGTTTTAAACTTAATTAAAATAAAACATGTCTTAAATTAAAATAAGTAAACTGTCATGTTTATTAAACACATTTGGACAGTGAAGGAATGTCAGGATTCTTGCTCAGAAAAAGGAGCAACATGCTCTGAAGTCAGAGCACAAAAACCTTTTTTGTAACAAAATATCTATTTCTGCTGTGCCTGTATCGATACATTATTAGCAAACAAAATATCACCATACTACACAGTATCGATTTTTTTCCCCCACCCCTACATTCCAGTGTCTTCATGTAAAACAGAGGTGTCAAACTCTGTTTCACTCAAGTCACACCAA